>NW_004797560.1:718243-732550 GCF_000002075.1 Aplysia californica
GTTCTGAAGGGTCGACAACGTGGGGTTGGAGTTAAGTCAATACATGGGTTCTGAAGGGTTGACAACGTGGGGTTGGAGTTAAGTCAATACATGGGTTCTGAAGGGTCAACAACGTGGGGTTGGAGTTAAGTCAATACATGGGTTCTGAAGGGTCGACAACGTGGGGTTGGAGTTAAGTCAATACATGGGTTCTGAAGGGTCAACAACGTGGGGTTGGAGTTAAGTCAATACATGGGTTCTGAAGGGTCGACAACGTGGGGTTGGAGTTAAGTCAATACATGGGTTCTGAAGGGTCAACAACGTGGGGTTGGAGTTAAGTCAAGATACACGTCCTAAATCGTCAACAATGTGTTGATTGGAACTAAGAATAATAATTGCAACAATAATGTAGATCATCTCTACAGGGCCCACTCACGTCTGAACACGGCTCTAAGCGCTTTACATAAATGCATGTACGAACAATATTCATGCACACACACACACACGCACTCGCACTCACGCACGCACACACACACACACACACACACACACACACACACACACACACACACACACCCACACACACGTGCGCTTTATCACACACACACACGTTTACAAATCGTTACGAAATGAGCACATACAAATACATAAAATAACACACAATGCAATTCGTAAAAATACATAAATGGATACATGGTCATTTACGTAACAACATGGTACTGAACATGAATCTACTGACATTAGTAGTCATAAAGGGTCAACAATGTAGGGTTGGAGCTATGTCAAAATACGACTTTTAAAGGGCTTATACCGTGGGGTTGGAGCTATGTTAAAATATGACTTTTAAAGGGCTTATACCGTGGGGTTGGAACTATGTCAAAGTATGACTTTTAAAGGGCTTATACCGTGGGGTTGGAGCTATGTCAAAATATGACTTTTAAAGGGCTTATACCGTTGGGTTCTAAAGGGTCAACAATGTAGGGTTGGAGTTTAGTCAAGATACGACTTTTGAAGGGTAGATAACGTGGGGTTGGAACTAGGTCAAAATATATGGGTTCTAAAGGGTCAACAACGTGGGGTTGGAGCTAAATCAAGATACGACTTTTGAAGGGTCAACAACGTGGGGTTGTAACTAAGTCAAAATATATGGGTTCTAAAACATCGACAACGTGGGGTTGGAGTTAAGTCAATACATGGGTTCTGAAGGGTCGACAACGTGGGGTTGGAGTTAAGTCAATACATGGGTTCTGAAGGGTCGACAACGTGGGGTTGGAGTTAAGTCAATACATGGGTTCTGAAGGGTCAACAACGTGGGGTTGGAGTTAAGTCAAGATACACGTCCTAAATCGTCAACAATGTGTTGATTGGAACTAAGTCAGAATAATAATTGCAACAATAATGTAGATCATTTCTACAGGGCCCACTCCCGTCTGAACACGGCTCTAAGCGATTTACATAAATGCATGTACGAACAATATTCATGCACACACAGGCACTCGCACACTCACACTCACACACATACACTCACACACTCACACACACACACGCACACGCAAAACAACACACACACACACACACACACACACACACACACACACACACGCGCGCGCGCGCTAGCGCGCTCGCGTTTTATCACACGCACACGTTTACACATCGTTACGACATGAGCACATAAAAATACATAAAATGATATACACAATGCAATTCGCAAAATACAGAAATGGATATATAGTCATTTACAAAACAACATTGTACTGAACTTGAATCTACTGACATAAGTGTGATAAATGTCTTTGAAGATACGTTAAATTTAGACTCAGATATTGTTTGTCTCAATGGTTGGGGAAGAGTTCCAAACTGATGGAACAAGGTGGGCAAACGATCTTTTAGCTAATCTTTTACCTCCCTTTCTAGGAACTCTTAAAAGATATTGATCGCCTAAACTTAGTGATCTAGGTGGAACATAAATCTGGATGAGATCACTAAGATGTTAGGGAGCTTTGTTATTGACACATTTATGACATAATATTGCAATTTTATATGTGTTCTAAAGGATGAGTAATGTGGGATTGGGGCCAAGTCAAGACAATGGTTTTAAAGGGTCAACAATGTAGGGTTGGAGCTATGTCAAAATACGACTTTTAAAGGGCTTATACCGTGGGGTTGGAGCTAAGTCAAAATACGACTTTTAAAGGGCTTATACCGTGGAGTTGGAGCTATGTCAAAATACGACTTTTAAAGGGCTTATACCGTGGGGTTGGAGCTAAGTCAAGATACAACGTAGTGCAAATAACGTAGGGTTGGAACTAAGTCAAGATATGAGTTTTATAGTGTCAACAACGTCGGTTGGAATCTAATTCAAGAAACAAGTTCTGAAGGGTCAACAACATTGGGTTGGTTCTAAGAATTGTTAGTGAGTAGAACGCAAGATACATTTCAAAGGCATTTACATGTTCCGGCTGTCCATTGTTCATCCTTATTTACGGTCTTCCAGTCAAATAGGTTGTCCTTCCTGCAGGCTGTTCTGTCCTACTGATAGTATCAGAACACCCACCACAGGATGGTCAAAAGCCAAAGGAACAGCTGACTGTTTGTTTGATCCGTTGAGTATACATTTTACCGCCCCAATGACACAATTCTGGCAGTGCAACACCAACAAGCTGCAAGGAACCAGCCAGTATACAAAAGTAACTTTCAACACTCAAAATGAAAATCAACAAGCAGCTCTTCCAAGCCAGTTCTACTCCTATCACCCCCTTCCCCCCCTGGAAAGACTCAATCTACCCCTGCCACCCCACAACCACCCCCTCCCCCAAATTTCCCGAAAAAAATGCTACACTGCCTCCCGCCATGGCCATGGCTATACTATCTATAAAATCCTACTCTGAACCTAGCTTATCTTCCTAACTTTCTATCCACCTATCTCTACAGGAGGGAGGGGATGGCAGAAGCACAAGTGGGTGGGAAGAGCTGCCTACTGACTTTAAGCCTGAGTGCTGAAGTGAATTTTGCATACTGGTTTGTTCCTTGTACCTTCTTGGTGCTGAGTTGCCATTACTGTGTCAATGATGCTGTGAAATGTATACTCAGTGGATCAAACAAACACTGCCTGCTGTTTGTTCTTTGACCTTTAGTAGTAGACTTACTGATAACCCAAGTGTCTTCTTGACCAAAAGTCTGATGAGTGGCAGTGATCTGAGGGAAACAAATTCAAAGTTAAACCAGTTTGCATTTATTTCTAAGTAATTTTGAGTTTAAGCACATTCATGTTGAAGCATCTAAAATATTTGATACGTGATTAGATCTGTTTAAATTCAGTACATTCTAGTAAAATGAGCAAAGTAGTAAAAAATAAAGTAGCATGTGACACAGAAAGGAAGTTTTGATCTTCAAGGATGTCTATACTTCACACTGTGTCCAGTTTTTAATCAACTAAAAATTACGGTACAAGTGTTCCCTACACTGGTGGGAAAAAAGATACATGAACAATACATGTTGAAAAGGAAGAATTTAACCTTGAAATGACCATGAAACAAACATAAATTTCTCCCCTTTGAATTACGTCAGTTACAAGCAAACGTTCAACTCATAGGTATATATTTTCAGGAACCATTAGACATATCCAGGGCAGTTTTTGAGAGAAACCTAAACATAAACATGAAACTTTCAAGTTTCAATGAGTATTCTAAATGTTCAGTCATAATAGGTTGTTCTTTTTTAATACATCTAAATAGGCAAAGAGATCTTTCAAAGACAAATACCTTTTGAGGCTGATCATTCATCGCTTTTTGTTTCTCGACACAATCGATATGGACAATCCTCTGATCCCGTCAGCAATCCACCGGTGCTGTACTGCAGGCAGTCCTGGGGATGAAACGTGTCATAGGAAATCCTCCAAAATAGATATAGTTTTATTTAGTTTCAAGGTTTTAAAATATGCACTATACTGGCAGGGAAGAAGGAAGAAAAGGCAGATTACAAATACGACACGTACTTGATTTTGAAAATGGCCAAAATGAAAACAAAACGAATTTATTATTCAAAGCGAGAGCCAGCAATGCAAATTTTCAATATAGTCCTTCCCTGTAGACGATCCTGGTGATGATGCCTTTTTAAAAAATCCCCTTGCGTTAATTAACAGTTTCAGATAATTTTAAGATTCCATTTGTTGACACTGATCAATAACACTAATGCTAATGAAAGGTGTTCACTTTAAATGTGTTGTATTTTTGTGTGGCAGTTATTTTTACACCCCCATCAACACAATTTAGATCACTTTGGGGGTAGATATCCGACATTTCACGGTGAAACCTGACTCATCGGTGGACATTCTAATTTTATAGTCATTATGAGTTAAATAATGTCCTAATAATAATGGAACTTAAGCCTCATTGAATAGTGTTGCAAGACATACTTCAATAACAAATATCTTCTAATACTGATCATCATTCATCAGTTCTCGTTTCTTGACAGTGTCGATATAAACGGTTCATTGGTGGTGTGGTCGGTCTAATGGTCCCTCCAGAATCTTAATGATGAAAGAAATAATGAAACTTTCTTACGCACCGATGTATATTCTTTTAGTTAGTACATAAATAATGTTATATAATTTCTTAATACGTCAGGGAGTAGAATTGCAAGAAATACTATTTCAAAGACAATTACCTTCTCAGGCTGTCCACCATTGAGCACTTCGTATTTGGAGTCTCCCACTTCCAGTCCAATAGGTGGTCATATAGGCTGTCCTGTCCTACTTGTAGTATCAGAACACCTACCACAGGATGGAAAAAAGCCAAAGGCACAGCTGGCAGGGTTTATTTGATCCACTGAGTATACATTTTACAACACTACTGATACAATTCTAACAGTGCCACACCAACACGCTGGAAAGAACAATTCAGTATACAAAAGTCACTTCAACGCTCAAGTTGAAAATTAGCAAGCAGCTCTTCCCAGCCTGTTCTACTCCTGCCACCTCATTCCTCCCTGAAAAGACTCGATATACAACTACCGCCCACTCCCCCCCCCCCCACCGCACACACACCCCCCCAAAAAAAATCCGATACGGCCCCCACAACTCCCTCACGCATTGGCCATGGCAATACTAATATCTACAAAATCCTACTCTGAACCTACCCTATCCACCTAGCTCCCTAGTTCATTTTAAGTTGGATTTTTTTTAGTGTTGGAGTTTTTTTACACCCTCATCAAAACAATTTAGATCACTTAAGGTGTAGATATCCGACATTTCACGGTGAAATCTGACTCATCGGTGGATATTCTAATTTTATAGTCATTATGAGTTAAATAATGTCCTAATAATAATGGAACTTAAGCTTCAGTGAATAGTGTTCCTAGACATACTTCAATGACAAATACATGTACCTTCTGATGCTGATCTTCATTCCTGCCTTCTTGTTTCTTGACATTCTCGATGTAAACGGTTCATTGGTCACGTCGTCTAATGAGCCCTCCAGAATCGTATGGATGAAAGAAAGAAAGAAAAAAAGAAGAACATTTCTCACGCACCAATGAATATTTTAAAGTTATTACATAAATAATATGTTACACAATTTCTTAAGTCAGTGTGAAGAATTGCTAGAAATATTTCAAAGACAATTACCTTCTCAGGCTGCCCATTATTCATCACTTCATATTTGCAGTCTTCCAGTCACATAGGAGGTCCTTCCCACAGGCTGTTCTGTCTTACTGGTGGTATCAGAGCACCTACCACAGGATGGTCAAAAGCCAAAGGCACAGCTGACAGTGTTTGATCCACTACTGAGTATACATTTTACAACACCACTGATACAATTCTGACAATGCAACACCAACACGCTGCAAAGAACAATCCAGTATACAAAAGTCATTTCAACGCTCAACTTGAAAATCAGCAAGCAGCTCTTCCCAGCCTGTTCTACCCCTGCCACCCCTTCCCCCACTGAAAAGACTTGATCTACACTTGCCGCCCCACTCACGCCCCCCCCCCCCCTTTAAATAATTTTTTTTTTTTAATCCTACACTGCCCCCTCAACTCCCTCCCGCCATGGCCATGGCATTACTATCTACAAAATCCTACTCTGAACCTACCCTATCCTCCTAGCTTCCTGTCAACCTATCTTTACAGGGCCACAGCAGTGTAGATACTGGTCTTTTCAAGGGGGAAGAGGGGGACAGAAGTAGAATGGGGTGGGAAGAGCTGCCTAATGATTTTAAGCTTGAGTGTCGGAAGTGAATTTTGCATACTAGTTTGTTCTTTGCAGCTTGTTGGTGCCGCACTGCCATTACTGTTTCAATGAAGCTGTAAAATTTACACTCAAAAATGGACCAAACAAACTCTGCCTGCTGTTTATTTGACCTTCTACCTTCTGTGGTAGACTTACTGATAACACCAGTACCTTCTTGCGAAAAGTCTGGTGAGTGACAGTAGTCTGAACAAAATAAAAAAGAATTTAAAGTTAAATCAGTTTGAATTACTAAATTTTCTGTTTAAGCACATTCTTGTTGGAGCATCAAAATTTTTTGATACGTTATTATTTAAATGCAGCATATTCTATTTACATGAGCTAAGTAGTAAAAAATGCAGCATGTGACACAGAAAGAAAGTTTTGTTCTTCAAGGAAATATATGTCTAAATTTTGCATTGTCTTCTTTTAATCAATTAATAATGTTACGGTACCAGTATAGCTATGCAGGTGTGAAAAGAAAGACATGACAATTACAGGCTGAAAAAAGAAGTACAACCTTGAAATGACACTGAAGCAAACACATTCAATTGTTTCCGTTTGAATTACATCAATTACAAGCAACATTTATAGGTCTTTTTTTTCAGGAGCAATTAGACAGGCCCAGAGGAAGTTTTTGAGAGAAAGAAATGTAAAAATAAAACTTACAAGCTGACCTAGCATTGGGTATTCTAATTGTTTTTTAAACGTCTAAATAGGCCAAGACATCTTTCAAAGACAGATACCTTCTTGGGCTGATATTCCTACACTTCCTGTTTCTCGATACAATGGATATGGACAATCTTCTGGTCTTGTATGCGATCAGCCGGTGTTACAGGCAGTCCTGGTGATGAAAACAATAAGTCAAAGATTGATTGATTGATTGAGTACAATGTGTCAAAGATTGATTGAATGATTGAGTAGGTGTTTTACGGCACTGTCAATGTGTCAAAGAAAATCCAACATCTCGTGTTTTATTTAGTATCATAATATAAAAACATTCTATATTCTGGGGTCAATTAAGAAAATTCAGAATTTTGAAATTTTCTTTCACTAGTACTGATCAATAAGACAAATTAATGCTTATGAAAAGAGTTCATTTTAAGTTGAATTTTTTTTTAGTGTGTGATGTTTTTTTTACACCCTCATCAAAACAATTTAGATCACTTATGGTTTAGATATCCGACATTTCTGGGTGAAACCTGACTCATCGGTGGATATTCTAATTTACTGTCATAAGTTAAATAATGTCCTAATAATAAGGGAACTTAAACCTCCGTGAATAGTGTTGCTAGACATACTTCAATGACAAATACCTTCTGATGCTGATCTTCATTCCTCCCTTCTTGTTTCTTGACATTCTCGATGTAAACGGTTCATTGGTCACCTCGTGCGGCCTAATGGGCCCTCCAGAATCGTATTGATGAAAGAAAGAAAATGGAAATTTCTCACAAACCAATGAATATTTTAAAAGTTATTACATAAATAATATGTTACAAAAACTCTTCATAAGTCAGTGAGCAGAATTGCAAGAAATATTATTTCAAAGACAATTACCTTCTCAGGCTGCCCATCATTCATCACTTCGTATTTGCGGTCTTCCAGTCACATAGGAGGTCCTTCCTACAGGCTGTCCTACCCTACTGGTGGTATCAGAGCACCTATCACAGGATGGTCAAAAGCCAAAGGAACAGCTGGCAGTGTTTGTTTGATCCACTGAGTATACATTTTACAACACCACTGATACAATTCTGACAGCGCAACACCAATACGCTGCAAAGAACAATCCAGTATACAAAAGTCACTTCAACACTCAAGTTGAAAATCAAGAAGCAATTCTTCCCAGCCTGTTCTACCCCTGCCACCCCCTCCCCCCCTGAAAAGACTTGATCTACAACTGCCGCCCCACTCACCCTCCCCCCACCCCCACCCCAAAAAAAATCCTACACGGCCCCCTCAACTCCCTCCCGCCATGGCCATGGCAATACTATCTACAAAATCCTACTTCGGAACTACCCTATCCACCTAGCTCCCTGACAACCTATCTTTACCAGGCCACAGCAGTGTAGATACTGGTCTTTTCAAGGGGGAAGAGGGGGACAGAAGTAGAATGGGGTGGGAAGAGCTGCCTAATGATTTTAAGCTTGAGTGTTGGAAGTGAATTTTGCATACTAGTATGTTCTTTGCAGCTTGTTGGTGCCGCACTGCCATTACTGTTTCAATGAAGCTGTAAAATGTATACTCAAAAATGGATCAAACAAACTCTGCCTGCTGTTTATTTGACCTTCTACCTTCTGTGGTAGACTTACCGATAACACCAGCACCTTCTTGCGAAAAGTCCAATGAGTGACAGTAATCTGAAAAAAAATGAATTCAAAGTTAAATCAGTTTGAATTATTACATTTTGAGTTTAAACACATTCATGTTGGAGCATCTAAATTTTTTAAAAAGTGATTATTTAAATGCAGTACGTTCTATTTACATGATTTAAGTAGTAAAAAATGCAGTATGTGACACAGAAAAAAAGTTTTATTCTTCAAGGAAATATATAAACCTTACATTGTGTCCACCTTTTAATTAAGAATGTTACGGTACCAGTACACCTATGCAGGTGTGAAAAGAAAGACATGACAATTACAGGCTAAAAAAAAAAGAAGTACAACCTTGAAATGACACTGAAGCAAACATCTTCAATGTTTCCGTTTGAATTACATCAGTTACAAGCAACATTTATAGGTCTTTTTTTCAGGAGCCATTAGACAGGTCCAGAGGAAATTTTTGAGAGAAACAAATGTAAAAATGAAATTTTCAAGCTGACCTAGCATTGGGTATTCTAATTGTTTTTAAAACGTCTAAATAGGCCAAGACATCTTTCAAAGACAAATACCTTCTTGGGCTGATATTCCTACACTTCCTGTTTCTCGATACAGTGGACATGGACAATCTTCTGGCCTTGTAGGCGATCAGCCGGTGTTACAGGCAGTCCTGGTGATGAAAATGAGTCAACGATTGATTGATTGATTGATTACAATGTGTCAAAGATTGATTGAATGATTGAGTTGGTGTTTTACGGCACTGTCAATGTGTCAAAGAAAATCCAACCAATATCTCATGTTTTATTTAGTATCATAATATAAAAACATTCTATATTCTGATATTTATAAAGAAAATCCAGAATTTTGAAATTTCCTTTGACTAGTACTGATCAATAAGACAAATTAATGCTAATGAAAAGTGTTCATTTTAAGTTCGATTATTTTAGTGTAGGAGGTTTTTTTTTACTCTCTCAACAATTCAGACTACACAGGGTGTAGAAATCCGACATTTCTTTGTGAAACCTGACTCATCGGTGGATATACTAATTTTATAGTCATTATGAGTTAAATAATGTCCTAAAAATAAAGGAACTTAAGCCTCAGTAAATAGTGTTGCTAGACATACTTCAATGACAAATACCTTCTGATGCTGATCATTCCTCCCTTCTTGTTTCTTGACATTCTCGATGTAAACGGTTCATTGGTCACGTCGTCGGTCTAATGCGCCCTCCAGAATCGTATTGATGAAAGAAACAAAAAAGAACATTTCTCACGCACCAATGAATATTTTTTTAAGTTATTACAAAAATAATATGTTACATAATTTCCTAAATCAGTGAAAAGAAATGCAAGAAATATTTCAAAGACAATTACCTTCTCAGGCTGCCAATTATTCATCACTCCATATTTGCGGTCTTCCAGTCACATAGGAGGTCCTACAAGCTGTTCTGGCCAACTGGTAGTATCAAAACATCTATCACAGGATGGTCAAAAGCCAAAGGCACAGCTGGCAGTGTTTATTTGATCCACTGAGTATACATTTTACAACACCACTGATACAATTCTGACAATACAACACCAACACGCTGCAAAGAACAATCCAGTATACAAAAGTCATTTCAACACTCAAGTTGAAAATCAGCAAGCAGCTCTTCCCAGCCTGTTCTACCCCTGCCACCCCCTCCCCCAACTGAAAAGACTCGATCTACAACTGCCGCACCACTCACCCCCCCAAAAAAAATTATTTTTTTAATTTAAAAAATTGTTTTTTTAAATTTTTACAAAATAAATAATTTAAAAATCCCACACTGCCCCCTCAACTACCTCCCGCCATGTCCATGGCAATACTATCTACAAAATCCTACTCTGGACCTACCCTATCCACCTAGCTCCCTGACAACCTATCTTTACCAGGCCACAGCAGTGTAGATACTGGTCTTTTCAAGGGGGAAGAGGGGGACAGAAGTAGAATGGGGTGGGAAGAGCTGCCTAATGATTTTAAGCTTGAGTGTTGGAAGTGAATTTTGCATACTAGTTTGTTCTTTACAGCTTGTTGGTGCCGCACTGCCATGACTGTTTCAATGAAGCTGTAAAATGTATACTCAAAAATGGATCAAACAAACTCTGCCAGCTGTTTATTTGACCTTCTACCTTCTGTGGTAGACTTACTGATAACACCAGCACCTTCTTGAGAAAAGTCCGATGAGTGACAGTAGTCTGAACCAAAAAAAAAAAGAATTTTAAGTTAAATCAGTTTGAATTACTAAATTTTCTGTTTAAGCACATTCATGTTTGAACATCACAATTTTTTGATACGTGATTATTTAAATGCAGCATATTCTATTTACATGAGCTAAGTAGTAAAAAATGCCGCATGTGACACAGAAAGAAAGTTTTGTTCTTCAAGGAAATATATGTCTAAACCTTGCATTGTGTCCTTTTAATCAATTAATAATGTTACGGTACCAGTATACCTATGCAGGTGTGAAAAGAAAGACATGACAATTACTGGCTGAAAAAAGAAGTACAACCTTGAAATGACACTGAAGCAAACATCTTCAATTGTTTCCGTTTGAATTACATCAATTACAAGCAACATTTATAGGTCTTTTTTCAGGAGCAATTAGACAGGTCCAGAGGAAGTTTTTGAGATTAACATAAACGTAAAAATGAAACTTTCAAGCTGACCTAGCATTGGGTATTCTAATTGTTTTTTAAACGTCTAAATAGGCCAAGACATCTTTCAAAGACAAATACCTTCTTGGGCTGATATTCCTGCACTTTCTGTTTCTCGATACAGCGGATATGGACAATATTCTGGTCTTGTAGGTGATCAGCCGATGCTGCAGGCAGTCCTGGTGATGAAAACAATGAGTCAAAGATTGATTGATTGATTGATTGAGTACAATGTGACCAAGATTGATTGAATGATTGAGTAGGTGTTTTAGGTTACTGTCAATGTGTCAAAGAAAATCCAACATCTCGTGTTTTATTTAGTATCATAATATAAAAACATTCTATAATTCTGATATTAATAAAGAAAATCCAGAATTTTGAAATTTCCTTTGACTAGTACTAATCAATAAGACAAATTAATGCTAATGAAAAGAGTTCATTTTAACTTCGATTTTTTTTTTTTTAGTGTAGGAGTTTTTTTTACTCCCTCAACAATTTAGATCACCTAAGGTGTAGAAATCCGACATTTCTTTGTGAAACCTGACTCATCAGTGGATATACTAATGTTATCGTCATTATGAGTTAAATAATGTCCTAATAATCAAGGAACTTAAGACTCAGTGAATAGTGTTGCTAAACATACTTCAATAACACATACATGTACCTTCTGATGCTTATCTTCATTCCTGCCTTCTTGTTTCTTGACATTCTCGATATAAACGGTTCATTGGTCACGTCGTCGGTCTAATGGGCCCTCCAGAATCGTATTGGTGAAAGAAAGAAAATGGAAATTTCTCACGAACAAATGAATATTTTAAAAGTTATTACATAAATAATATGTTACAAATACTCTTCATAAGACAGTGAGAAAAATTGCAAGAAATATTATTTTAAAGACAATTACCTTCTCAGGCTGCCCATCATTCATCACTTCGTATTTGCGGTCTTCCAGTCACATAGGAGGTCCTTCCTACAGTTTGTCTGACCTACTGGTGGTATCAGAGCACCTACAACAGGATGGTAAAAAGCCAAAGGAACAGCTGGCAGTGTTTGTTTGATTCACTGAGTATACATTTTACAACAACACTGATACAATTCTGACAGCGCAACACCAACACGCTGCAAAGAACAATCCAGTATACAAAAGTCACTTCAACACTCCAGTTGAAAATCAACAAGCAGCTCTTCCCAGCCTGTTCTACCCCTGTTACCCCCTCCCCAACTGAAAAGACTCGATCTACAACTACCGCCCCACTCACCCCCCCCCTCCCAAAAAAAAAGAAAAAAAAGAAAAGAAAAGAAAAATTTAAAAATCCTACACTGCCCCCTCAACTCCCTCCCGCCATGGCCATGGCATTACTATCTACAAAATCCTACTCTGGAACTATCCTATCCACCTAGCTCCCTGTCAACCTATCTTTACCAGGCCACAGCAGTGTAGGTAGGGGTCTTTTCAATGGGGGAAAGGGGGACAGAAGTAGAATGGGGTGGGAAGAACTGCCTAATGATTTTAAGCTTGAGTGTTGGAAGTGAATTTTGCATACTAGTTTGTTCTTTACAGCTTGTTGGTGCCGCACTGCCATGACTGTTTCAATGAAGCTGTAAAATGTATACTCAAAAATGGACCAAACAAACTCTGCCAGCTGTTTATTTGACCTTCTACCTTCTGTGGTAGACTTACTGATAACACCAGTGCCTTCTTGCGAAAAGTCCGATGAGTGAAAGTAATCTGGGGGGAAAAATGTAAATCAGTTGAATTACTAAATTTGAATGTAAGCACATTCATGTTGGAGCATCTAAATTATTTGATACGTGATTATTTAAATACAGCACATTCTATTTACATGAGCTAAGTAGTAAAACATGCAGCATGAGATTCAGAAAGGAAGTTTTGTTCTTCAAGGAAATGTATAAACATTACATTTTGTCCAACCTTTAATCAATAAAAAAAATAATACGGTACCAGTATACCTATGCTGGTGTGATAAGAAAGACATGACAATTACAGGCTAAAAAAAAAAGAAGTACAACCTTGAAATGACACTGAAGCAAACATTCAATTGTTTCCGTTTGAATTACCTCAATTACAAGCAACGTTGATAATGGTAGCAAGAGGATAATCTGTTCATGTATGGGCAAGAAACGTGCCACAAACAGATTTTTCTAATATCAGCCTCTCTTAAGATTGGTTGGAAAGAGGGACAGACATATATAAAAATGTATCAGTTAATTGTAAATGTATATTTTATCTTAATCTTTCATGATTTATTTATATTAAAAAGCGGAAGGAGTTCCGCAGAGAGCCGGCTGACCAACAACACAAACGATGGGATATTTTAAGCGGGGCTTACCCTAAACCTTAACCCTAACCAAGTCTTGTATAGTTTGTTCTGTAGACCTTGTCACGTTAAGTGCCGGCCCTCTGCGGAACTCCTCCCTAAAAATCCAATTCTTTTGGGAGCTTCTAAAATATTAAGAATGTGAATTTCTGAATTCAAACCAATCTATTAAAATGAGCCAAGTAGTTTTTTAAAGGTGCCATGTGACACAGAAAGGAACTTCTCGTTCCTCAAGGATATATATTATGCTTTGCATACGAGCCCAATATCTAAACAATTAATAATTACGTTACCAGTACTCCTAAACTGGTGTGAAAATAATGATGACAATAACAAATACAAAAATAAAATACAACAATCATTATTATGACATTACAAGTAAACTTTCGATTCATTGGTATATTTTTAGAAACCATTAGATATAACCAGGACAGTTTTTGACAGGACCAGGACAGTTTTTGACAGGACCAGGACAGTTTTTGACAGACAGAACCTAAAGGTAAAAATGTTGACCCAAATGTAATTCTAAATTTGCTGTCGTATCTTAAACCTTCAAAGGCTCTGTGACATGTGATTGACGGGTAAGTAAATTTGAATTTAAAGACAAATATGCAAGTCCACTAACCTATGAGTATCAAAAAATGTACAAACAAGAATTTAATCAAATGCATTTTGCAGAGAGACAGCGCGAGGGAGAGAGAGAGAGAGAGAGAGAGAGAGAGAGAGAGAGAGAGAGAGAGAGAGAGAGAGAGAGAGAGAGAGAGAGAGAGAGAG
>NW_004797560.1:733163-733520 GCF_000002075.1 Aplysia californica
AAATCACTTAGCGAAGTGTAAGATACACTCTTTTTTCAATCTTTGGATCCGAGTGCTTTACATGTGTGTGTAATGCTTGTGATACTGTGGTTCAAGTCACTGTGTGTATGTTACTGTTTTTATACTGCATGGTTGTGTGTGCGTGTGCGTGTGCGAGTGTGCGTGCCAGTTTGTGAGTGTATTTTGTGTGTGTATATTTGTGTGTGTATGTGGAGGGGAGAGGATGTGCTTTGGTAGGAACACGGGTCGGGGAGGGAGGAAGAAATAAAACCATAGTTTTGTTTGTGTAGGAACGCTTTCCGTCCTACACATATATTCTTGAAAGAAATCTCATCGTTGTTCTTCTCTACCCCCCCC
>NW_004797560.1:734160-736962 GCF_000002075.1 Aplysia californica
CACACACACACACACACACACACACACACACCTCAAGCAGTCGGCGATGAAACCATCCTCGCGTCACCTAGTGACGTCGGCAAAGAGGGCTCGCCACGGCGTGGGCCAAAAGCCCAAAGAAGGGAGTGCAATACCTTGGAAGTAGAGAATCTTTGGTATACTAATACTGGACCTACTACTAAATCTAGATCCCAATCTAAACTAGATTTAGATCTAAGCCCAGATAGTATAGGCACAGACTGCACATTTTTAAATTGAAGAATTGTAGACCTACCAAGTAGTGTAGTGGACAGTCTTTGTCATAAGTACTGCTAGATCTAGATGGATCAACAAGCATGTCGATATAAACGATACATTCGCCTTTAATTAACAATGTTTGGCTCTAGATCTAGATTCTCCCACTATACTAATTAACTTAACTAGATTTAGAAAATATGTATTAGTGGGATCTAGATCTGTCTGATGATGGCTTGTTGACCTCGATCCGGAGTTCAAAGGTTGTTTCTTTGCAGGCCCCCTAATTGTGCTTCTTCTTTTAAAGAACTCTCAAAACAACACGTATTCCAACATGCAGAACGAACGTTCTCTATGAATTTAAGGCCCGTTTTAGCAGAGCAATGGCCAGAGTCTGATGTGGTCTGGCACAAATGGTGCGATGCAAAATGATAGATATTTTGATGAATGCACTGGGCAGAGTTGCAGGAGAAGAATGTTGTTAGCTTTGAGGAATTGGTTTGTCACAGCAGCTTTATGAACTTTGTCATGCATGGATGTGTGTCCCTAGGCTTGATTTTGAAAGAAAAGGAAGGTACAACATTGGGCTCGAGAGCTTGCTTGATGTAGTGTTGATCTGTTAGATTCCCATAAATAGGCACATGTGCGTTCTTGTCAGCATCGCTGATTCCTACCGACACATTGCCGACTGGTTCTACCGAATTTTTTTTTCTCGTCAGATGCCAGCTGGGGTTTCTGGTCCACCCATCATGCCGTCCCAGTTTAGATTTGGACTCATCTGAAAACATGCCCATACTCGAAATACGACGTGGCCTTTTGACGCGATGCTGTGCCAAGTGGAGTCTACGCTGAATATGATAGAGCTGCAGTTTTATGCGACAAACAGGGCGCTTGGCATGAAGGTTCCCCTCTTTCATACGACAAAGAACAGTCCGACAGAGATGAGTTGAGGGCTCTCGTTAAGGTATTCGCCTCTCATTCAGTAGGTCCCGGGTTCGAATCCGGATAGCGATAGGAAATTTTCTTCTCTAAAATATTCTTCTTTTACATCCGTTCCTGCTCATAAACAATGTTCTGTCGTCTACTTTTGTCTCTACTTTATGCCCCCACCCCTCACCCCCTTTGCCCCCTCGTCTGGGCTCCTGACTCTTTCTGCGCCCTTTTTTTCTGCTACACCTTGGCTTCTTCTTACTGCTGTCTGTGAGCATCACCCCTGATCTTCTGATAGGAATGATCGACACCTAGCTTTCTCGGACAAGGGCGAAAAATCTCGGAGGTCCCGTGTGCGAGTTGCGCCCGTTAAAGATCCCTTGGTGGTCCAACATTGATAGGAGTAAGCTTCAGCCGCCACCCGGAAATTCCAAATTTCCTACAAACTGAAAATTTTAATGTTTACTGTGTCCCGCGCGCTCTTAATAATATGACCTTATGCAATTGCGAGCGTCGTAAAAAAAAAACCCCGAAAAAAAAGAGATTGGTTTGTCATTTCTGTCTCTGTTGGACTCATTTGAAAGGAGCCCAATATACATGTGCAGTTTTTGTTTTTAAAGCTGCTAACATATTGGGGGCTCTCGCGGGTCTAGATAGACGTACGATGTTCGTCTCTCATTAACAGGTCCCGGTTTCGAAACCTGACAGCGACGTAATTTTTGTTCTCTAAAATTGTCTCCCTTCTTGCTCTCCAAACCATGTCCTCCCGATTGCTTTCGTCTCCACTTTCTGCCCCTCACCCCCTCACCCCCCACCCTTTTTGCCCCCTCTTCCGGACTCATAACTCTTTCTACAGCCCATATACTCTGTCTATCAGCCACACCCTTGCTTAGGATAACTAAGATCGAATAATAAGCCTTCTTGGATAAGGGCAAAAAAATATCGGAGGTCCCGTGGGCAAGTTGCGTAGGGTACAAATCCCTTGGTGGTCGTAACATCGATAAGAATAGGCTTCGACGACCCCCTGGCAAATTTAAAAACGAATTCCTACTAAACTGAAAATGTTTAACGTGTCCCGTGCCTTCATAATATTATTACCTTATTCAGTTGCGATCGGCGTCAAAAACATAACCAAACTCCCTCTCTCCCACCCCTGCCCCTGTTAACGCTCTCTCTCTCTCTCTCTCTCTCTCTCTCTCTCTCTCTCTCTCTCTCTCTCTCTCTCTCTCTTTATCCTCTATCTCTCTTGTGGGCGGTTGGCGGGTGGTCTGGTGTAGTTTGCTCCTTCTTTAATGTCGAACTTCTATTGTCCTTAATTCCGCTTCTTCTCTGTTGTGTGTGTTACTCTCTTTTAACACCTGTAATCCTCGATGCTGTTATGACCTTATTGGGTTGCAAATGCCATAAAACTTTTAATAAAGCTTAACTATCTCTGTCTGTCTCAATCTCTCTCTCTCTCTCTCTCTCTCTCTCTTTCTCTCTCTCTCTCTCTCTCTCTCTTTCTTTATCTCTCTTTATCTCTCTCATCCTCTCTCTTTCCCCCCACCTCTCTCTCTATCTATCTATTACATCCTCTCTCTCTCTCTCCTCTCTCTCTCTCTCTCTCTCTCTCTCTCTCTCTCTCTCTCTCTCTCTCTC
>NW_004797560.1:737062-738101 GCF_000002075.1 Aplysia californica
TCTCTCTCTCTCTCTCTCTCTCTATCTCTCTCTCTTTCTGTCTCCCTCAACCCCTCCCACTCTTCTTTCTACGTTTATTTATTGAAGAAAAAGAAGCAAACGCATGCGTCAAAATTAACATTAGAAGCTTCCAGTTAAAAGAAAAATCCAACACATAGCGTCTGCCATCTGTAAATACCTTAACAGACATACACATAATGCTCCATCATAATATAATTGATTAAGTCTGGGTTTTTAACATAGTATGTTCCGCCCCGTCAGTTACGGTCATCCACTAACGCAACGAGATTCAGAGCCCCTAGAATTATTAAGACCTGTTGGTGAGAGACGTTTTTCATTACTTTACTTTTACTTTTATCCGCCGCTTATACCCTTTTGGGTGTCGCGGGAAGAAAGAGACGTCTCTCTGACGCCAGCCAGAGAACTTGGGTCAGGGGGATGCCGTGGGTGGTTAATGTTTTCCTGACTCCATCTATCCATGTCTTTCTCGGTCGCCCTCTAGTTTTTTTGCCATCAAATTTTTCTATGTAGGCTCGTTGTGCTGGATGGTGTGTTGGTAATCGTAGGAGATGTCCGAACCATTTTTCATTTGTAGGTTCAAATAGTTGAAACTCCCTGCCCTACAAAATCTGAGAAAAGCAACAAATCTTAATAATATCTTTCAGCAGCGAAAGTTCAATCATTTTTATTTAGCTTCATTTGTTTAAGTCTTACTTGGGGTGCGTTTGCAAGTGCTATGTGAATTCTGTTTTCACTGCTGCCATTATGTGTATACATAATTACTGTGTGTTTGAGAATGTTCTTCCTTGTTTAGTTAAACTGGATTTCTCGTTTTTTATGATAGATTTTTTTTCTTTAGTGTATGAAGTTGTACACTTGGTTACAATGCCATTGATGTAAAGCGCTTACAGCTTAAACATCCATGAGATAGAGTGCCATATAGCCTTAAATGCAAACAATTCTTCTTCTTCTTCTTCTTTTTCTTTTTCTTCTTCTTCTTCTTCTTCTTCTTCTTCTTCTTCTTCTTCTTCTTCTTCTT
>NW_004797560.1:740803-742614 GCF_000002075.1 Aplysia californica
GGGGAGGGTTGTTTGTTTGAATTTTGTTTTTTGTTTTCTCAATCACTGGGTGCATGTGAAAGCAAGAGGATTTATTTGGATTATTTTCCGTTGAATTGTGTGAAATCGAATTAATGATTACATCCCCTGAACAGCTTCTTGACCTCCTTGAACGAAGCAAGATGTCATGTATAAAATCTTCTTTCCTTTTAACAGCTCAGAAAGCTCCTTGATTTTGTAATCTAATAACTGCAACAGCAGCAAGATTTGCTTAGATAAAGATCAGATGATGTTATTTCTTAAAACAAACACCGAATTTGTTTCAAGTACACATTGGTAAAAGTAAAGTAAATAAATTCTCGCATCCGATCCGGAAATTGGGGATTGCCTTGTTAGTGAGACAACCTCCTGGGCCTTCGACATATTGTGGTAAAGTGGTCAGTTCTTTTCCATGCCGCCTTTACCTCCCCAGGTCGAAGTCAGGTACCCATTACTGCTGGGTGAGCAGGAGGGGGCGAAAAAAAATCAGTGTCCAAACCGAGGCATATTGGTAGGTGGGTTTTTTATTTAGGGCCCGGGCTTACCTCATGTGATTATAAATCAGCTTTTTATTTGGGTATCTCAGTCTTTCTATTGGGATGTTGTATCCCTCTCAGCTCGAGATTGCCTGATTTTTTTGTTTTTTGTTTTTTAGGGGGGGTGGTTAAAACACCCACATTAAAACAGTAATAACAACATCACACACAGAAACAAATATAGTCATATTAACTCTTTCATTGCTGAAACATTCCACCATTATTTGTTAGGACAAGTAGAAAAGTTCAGTTATGAGAGATTTTAACAAAGCCAAAATATTAATGTCTTTCCTCATTATTAATTAAGAATAAACAATTGCCCGGTCGAAATCACACCTCCTTATATGAGGGTGGTTGGCGGGTGATTTAGTGTTTTGCTTCTTCTTTCCTATCAAACATCTATCTACCTCAAATCTTCTTCTTTTTTGTGTTTCTTACTCTCCTGTAACACCTCTAATCATCGACACTTAAACAACCTAATGTGTTGCAAACACCGTGAAACGCGTATATTAAAATTAAATAAGTTTTATGTCGTCTGCCCCCTGTCTTTTGTATATGACCTTATTGTGTTACAAGTGCGGTAAATCTCTTACCAAAACTTAACTGTCCTTATATTTCTCATGTAAAACATTAGACAAAATGGGCAGATAACTAATTTTGGAGAACACAAGCGAGCATACTATGCCTACTTAACAATGAAGACGTTACGGTCGTTCAGAGAAAAATGCCAAAACAAAAAGCATGACTTAAACAATTAGGGGGCTATACATGACGTTCTACCGAGTTTGCTTCTTTTTCTATCCTTTCTTTCTTAAGGCTTCCCAGCCATCTCATCTAAAGTATACTTTGTTTGTGTAGTCTTTCCCGGTGTATGACGTCTTATTAGAGTGTGGACCAAAATGCGTGGAGCAACCTATCCTTAAATAACCTCGTTCACGCGTGAATAAAAGTCGTCCACACTTTGAACAGATGTCTGTATTCGTTTATCTTAACTTAATTATAGTATTTTTCCCCAACTATTAATTAGGCTAGATTTTAAAAAACAAAAAACTGTTTTTCATAAATTTAAATAAAATACCGCAACACGGAATATGGGATTGTTCACTGCACTTCTCGCTTCTCATAAATATTTCGCATACGTATAATAATATTATAGTTTACGTCCTAGCTCACCAAAGACACTTTTCAGTGGAAAAACTTGTACAATAATTTTTTTAAAATCAGTCAACACTTGTTTTGCACTAAATGTTCTCAAAA
>NW_004797560.1:744652-746837 GCF_000002075.1 Aplysia californica
GGGGGGGGCTCAGACTTTGTTTATCAGGGCCAATCAGGACTGAGGGAAACAACATTCTAGTAGACAGACAGAGATAGTTGACACAAGTTCTTCCACACAGAAACTGAACTCAGGTCTTTTGTCTGTTGTTATTGGTCGTCGACGGTCTAGTAGTTTTGTTGCTTGGCTCACAACTGAAAGAGTCCTTGGTTCAAAACCTCTCAATAGTTTTCACATTGTGTCCTAGAAAGATGCACTTAGACAATGTATGTCCCCCATAAATCACTTTCTTCTCTGTTAACGACAGCGCTTTGCCTCGCTGAAATCAGGATAGGACCCTCCTGGATCTTTTTTTCCCCTTGTAATTAAAGTTATC
Organism: Aplysia californica; assembly: GCF_000002075.1. Classification (NCBI taxonomy): domain Eukaryota; kingdom Metazoa; phylum Mollusca; class Gastropoda; order Aplysiida; family Aplysiidae; genus Aplysia; species Aplysia californica. Next base: position 745,008 of record NW_004797560.1, read on the forward strand.
TCCCTTCGTGGAACCCATTCAAAACAGATTTGAAAGGAAACTGCTCAGGAGTTTTCCCTCAAGAGGAGTCAAAACAACCAACCAACCAGAGACAACTGGAACTTGATTCCTTTCAGAAACTGTCGCTTTTTCATGGTATTGTCAAAGCCTTATAATGTTTATTTTATGTGTCTTCGATAGTTTAACTCCCATTGAGTAAATGTTACGCTCGGCATAAGGCAAGCTATTGTTGTTTCGACTCCGTGATTCTTCAAACACACTTATTTCCCCTTCCTTTACTTCCAACTCCGTTACCGGAGGTGGGAATACGAGTGGTAACGGAAAACACAATCAGTAACGGAAAGGAAAAACATAAGTAAAGTTTAAGGCAGGCATGGGCAAACTATGGCACATGGGTCAGACATGCCCTGCTATCAGACTTAGTCTGCCTGCAAGTCTACCAAGCACTTACAAGTGATATTGAGAGAAGCTCTCAGTGAGTTGATACTACTGGTCAAAAATGGAAAGATATTCTTTATTTTGTCAAGGGGGGTAAAAACATTCTATTAAACAAGGGGAGTAGCTATATTTTGTTCTAGAAAAGTAATTAAGCAAGTGTCTTGTATTTGAATAATGTCGATCATCACTTTTTTCTGTAATATATAAAGAACAAAATTTAGGCTCCTTTCATTTCTATGGTCGATTTGTTTATAAAGTCGTGATACAAATTAATAATGTAATCTAAAATTTGAAAGACAATATAAAGAAGCTGAACAATATTTTTGAATAGTTTGATAAAATGACTAAGGAACTTCGAAGGGAGGTAATCAATAAATGATTATTTATTCAAGCTAATGAAAGTGGTTTTCAGAGTTTAGTTGGGTCAGTTTGAAAATTAATTGATTGAATCTAGTGTTCGCTGTCCACCCACTGGGTTATTCTGGTGTGCTGTTACAATGTCTGGGCGAAAAAAGTAATTTCCAAACGTTAATTGTGTTACTTAAGCTGAAAGTGGACATTTTACCTGGACCGGACATTAAAAGAGTCACATGTCGTAATGACACATTATTTGAACAGGTGATGATTTAATTCAAGAAAAATACGTTACTTAATGAACTGAACGTAACCGCATACATTTGTGATTTTGATTCTCATACGATGTTAGGGGTTTATGTTTTAATGACTTAAAGAAAAATAAATATCCAACCCATGGTATTAAAAACTTTGACCTGATAGAGAAAATCTGATATCAGATTTGGATTTTGCGACACAAATTCCATATGAAATCATATACACACGCCTAAGCCAAAAACTTTTCAGAATTTTATTGACCAGTGTAATCAATAAACACAGAGTTGCCAATTTTGAAAATCCACATCTTTACTCAAAAAGGGTCACTATTAACTCACATTCAGTGGTGGAAACATGGGAGTGATCTATTCATGTTGAATAAGTATCACAGATTCTCCCAGGAAAGAAAAAAAGTACTCTCGTAAATAAAAGTGTGTAGAAGACACATAACTGACCCCCTGTACAATCTATACTAGACATTTTTCACAGACAACTCAACTCCAATTATGATATTTGTGTTACTTTTCAAATTAATTTTAATCTGGGTTGCACGTCCAAAAGATTAAGAAACGCAGACAGACGTGTGTAAGGCATGTTCAAAATAAAAGCTTCTTTGATTAGGCTACGTAAAGAATTAAAGCTGTTGGTACAACTCATCTCTCTCTCTCTCTCTCTCTCTCTCTCTCTCTCGCTCCCCCTCTTTCTCTCTCCCTCTCTCTCTCTCTCTCTCACTCTCTCTCACTCTCTCTCACTCTCTCTCTCTTTTTCTCCCCCCCCTCT
>NW_004797560.1:747213-748961 GCF_000002075.1 Aplysia californica
CCCCCCCTCTCTCTCTCCCTCTCTCTCTCTCTTTTTCTCCCCCCCTCTCTCTTTCTCTCTCTCTCTCTCTCTCTCTCTCTCTCTCTCTCTCTCTCTCCTCTCTCTCTCTCTTGCGTCATTTCACGTGCTCGGCTAACAACAGATCATGTATGTTAATGGAATGTGAAACGTGTAGACAGAAACACTGTGCCTTATCTAGACAGAAGAACTCTTCGTTATAAATTGTACATGACTTGCATTGGAGCTTGTGAAACAAGAGCAAAAAATCAAAAGTGGTGAACTGAAACTTTTCCTCTCCGTAACAACACTTTCAAGGGTTATAAAGTGGAAAACGTTAATACAATGCCTTTATTTGTGGATTCCAGCACAATCCCATGCTGACCACTGTCTATATAGGTGGTTTTATGCCTGTATCTGGTTTTGTTTCTTAATTATGAAAAACAGTGAAGCAATTATTGTAATTAAATTTTGACAATTTTCTCTTCTCGGTCCTACTAGTAGAATACGAAAAGCTTGCTGTAAACTAAATGTTTTAAATGACATACAGCCCATGTGATTGACCTAATATCTATTTATGTATTTATTTATCCTGTAGTAACCAGTCAGACAGCAACTTCTTCGGTAGCCGCAGACATCGCTCGCTCAGGGACTGTCCTGTAAAATGGGATTTCGCCGCCTGTCGTGCTGCATTGACTGACATCTAGTCGTCGTCCTCGCCCATCAAAGTGTCCTGAACAGAACGTCTGGCGATAGAAAGTGAGGCCAGACCACAGAATTATGAAAATATCATCTTAGACTGAGGTAATGTTATGGCTGCCTCTCTTTGCTCATGATCAAAACTTGGCTGCGCCTGTGCGTGTTGTTATGGTCGATCAAACGGAGGATAAAACAACACTAGTCTCACGTTTGTTCTATTCTGTTGTATATTAATAAAACGCCTTTTTCTTATTCACAGCAGTTTCGAAGTTTTAAAAAAGGCGTTTTTTTCAGCGTAACCAGTTTTAGAAAATGAGTTCTTCTGAAAAATGAATTCTAATTCATTCAAAAACTAGCACAGTTTCACTATGATTTTTTTTCACACATGCAGGGGAACTGATCATGCTATCGATTTTGGAAATTAAAAAAAAGAAGTTGGAGCCGAAAACGGAAAAAGGGCTTTGTGTCAGTTTAGGGCAGTTTAGTCCAGTGCACACATACCCCCCCACCCCTCCACCTTCCAGTCTTTTAAAAACAATCCTTTATTTTGTTCCAAATAGAGTCAAATGGTGCGCGCCTCGAAAAACAATAATTACGTCAGTGCACAGTCTATGTAGGATATAATAATACAGGTCTATGGGCCAGCCAGCTGTCAACTCACGATCTTTTCGCAGGTTCTTCACAATGACGTTGTCAAACGAGATAAGCTAAACCAATGCGTATCTTGCCCTCGGCAATATCCTACAGTTTCGTTCAACGTATAAATATTCAGATATTAACATTTGAATCATCCATTACTTGATTAAATGATACGTTAGTGTGGCCTGATATAAGAATTTAAGATCCTTTTTTGTGGGATTTCTAAATTGTTTTGCAGCGTTAACATGATATCTGCAGTAAGTTGAAATATAAAATGTTATTGAGTCCATTGCCAAAGAATTGAAATTACGTTCCGATACGCACGTTTTATACACACAGAGACACTCACACACATGCACACACACACACACACACACACACATACGGTACTCTCTCTCTCTCTCTCTCTCTCT
>NW_004797560.1:749061-760441 GCF_000002075.1 Aplysia californica
CACACACACACACACACACACACACACACACACACACGCACATACACATACACACACATAATGTTTTAATGCAAATTACTCTCGAATTCCAAAGAGATATTAAATGCCATAACCGTAGTTTTCTCGAAATGTCTTTACTAATTTCAACCCTTTTTTTCCACTTTCTATCTGTATGAAAGAACTAATAAGAATAGCTCGCCCGTTAATGTCTGACGAAGACCAATACATCCACAGAGGAGACTATTTCTCTTGCGAAGTAGATCAGATTGGCCGATTAGACCAATTCTGGTAGAGAAAAGTTTACCGCATTTTAAACATTTAAAGACTCCATTTCCAATTGTAGATGTATGAAACTCACGGCCTGCTCAATAGGTTTCAGTATTTCTTGAAAGAACTATCACACTTTCATTTTGTCAATTGTTACATCCAGTCACTATCAAACGCAGAATCACCTGCCATCAGTCACCATTGCTGTGTTTAACAAGGCGCTGGCTGCACAGTGGCGACCACCAATGGTAAGTTGGGAAAGTGTTCTGTATTGGTGTAATAATTTTGTGTACGCTTTGCAAAATAAATAACAGTAACATTGTAGTCAGTACATTGTGTTCTGATCAAAAGAAAATCTCTCCTGTCAAACATATCGCTACTTCAGAATCATAAAGCCGTATCTGACATTTTTGGCCATTTCTAGTTACTAAGACCATGAAGTTTGGTACCAAATGTTCTATCTGCTCTTTCAAATTTTCACAGTCTTTATCGAGATTTTTCAAAGAATTGCATTCGAAAAAGCTCGACATCTGAAACTCACATTTTTTAGCGTCACATTTCTCAAAACTAGGTTCTGAGTAGACAGAACTTTACATTTCTGGGGTAGCGATATATCGTCCCTATCTCCCGTTCCTTTTTTTCGTGTTTGTTCCTCTGTTCCGCACTTAGTATCTTATGACTTTATTGTGCTTCAAGTGCTGTAAAACGCTTGGCGATACAAGTCCACTACAATACCAGTGGAGTTTAGAAAAGCCACACCTCTGTCCAAGTCTGTCTTACTGTTTTGTGAGTCTTTTGGGTCTACAAAATGGACAACGCCTCAGTTCGGTGACCTACTTTTAAACTGAGAACTTGGAGGGGATCACGGAAGCCAAATTTGTGGCATCGTGATGAAATAAGGTGCTCGTAGAAATAGTGAAATGAAACAAACTGACATTTTTCCTCCCGCTGCGCAATTCTTTTGGGTTAATTTTTTTTTCTTTTTGTTTTTACTTTTGTTTCAGCATTTGTGTTTTCTTGACTCACACAATGTCCTTGTAAACTACGTTTCTCTGTTGATTTTCCTGAAACACGTTGATCAATGGCACAAAAATGTGAATTTGCTATTCCCAAAGACACTTACAGCTTTGGAAGTCACCAAGTTTTGATGGCATTTTTTTGGCCAATTTTACCACTGAGAGGCGACCACCCACCTCCTTCCGTCCCTGGTAACTAGACATCTATTCAAGACAGATGTATATTTTGTTCACTAGAAGCAAAACCAATAAACAGTCTTCAATTGAGACCTTATCAATAACCCCACGTGCCCACAACTTCACGAGCGCCTGATTCCACCATGTCGTGACCCAAATTATCTTCATGAACCTAACAAAGCCCACTAAAAGTCTTGGCGGAGAATGTCGCGTGTCCCTATATTGGTGACCAATTGGCTTAAATAGCTGGCTAGGGTCACCCTTTTCGGTGTATTTATAGCTCTGGAGTGGCATTCGTATAGTTAGAAGTAGGCTTGCACGAGAGTGCTATTAGCGCGCGTATGTTGCTATGATTGCTCTGTTTACATTTTTTGTTTGTAGAATCCAAATGACCTTCACCCCGGCACATCATAGAAGCCAGTCAAACTAACGTGCTCTGTGCTCTTCACAGCTTTCATTACCTCAGCCCCAACACACCCTAGAACATCCAGAAACAGTTTCGGCTTCAACAGTGCAAGTTGCGGTTTACATGCCCTCAAACACAAAAATAACCTCAAAAGCTGATAATATCTTTCAGTAGAGACGAAATCAGAACATTGTTAAAGAGCAGGAAAGGAGGTGAAAGGAGACAATTTTAGAGTAAAACATTTTTGGTCGCTACCCGGATTCCAACCCTGGACCTTTGAATGAGAAGCGAGCACCTTAACCTCTTGGCCACGAGACCCCCCTTATACTAATCTGTCTATCTCTTTCTATATATTTTTATATATATATATATATATATATATATATATATATATATATATATATATATATATATATATATATATATATATATATATATATATAATGTTTGTATATAACAATATATAAATATGATTAATATAATATATTGGTGGGTTGTTTTTTTTCAAATATAAAGCTAGAAAGGAAGGCAACACCATGCATACAATGAAATTAAATATTCAAATTTCTGTCTCTGATTTGTGTATTTAGAACTTTTTGTAAGTGTTTTACGGCGCTTACAAATGCATAAGGTAATATGAGAGCGTGGGAGAGACTAAACATGTTCAGTTGGCAGGAAATTTTGAATTTTGCCCGGGTGGCGAGCAAAGGCTACTCATAATTGTGGAAATGTGTCAATTAAACACTGTCTTTGGTCTGTTACTGAACGGATACATCATTATATCGTGTTCGCCTACGTCCTCGGAAAGTTACCTCTCACAGTGAGATCGATTTGTGCTCGCCCTGTTGACCTGCAGACCCGAGTGACGAGGGCGGTATGGCGTAGTAATCAGGAGGGTGTTCAGACATTTGCGCCGAATTTCTTTTTGGTGGTATCGATGATGATTATGGTGATGGTATCGAATACGCGAATATGATGCGTGTAAATGATAAATGATGTTCGTATGGGCTTGAGGGCAATACATATAATGTGCTAATACACTTTCTTTTGATTTTAAAAATGTTTGTAAATTGATATAGCATAAAAAAAATATAATAGGACAAAACAAAGAGACAAGTTGGTGGTGAAAGAGGTCGATCGAATATACAAGTAATTATAATTACTCGATACCCTAAGACAGTGGCGGTTTGTGGTTTATAGAACTGACCGGCCGTCATTCACATCGACTCTTTCTCCCTCCCCCACCCCATTCCTTCACCACACACACACACACACACACACACACACACACACACACACACACACACACACACACACACACACACACACACACATACATACATACATACATACACACACATACACAAACAAACACACACACATGCACACACATACGCACACACATACGCACACACATTCTCTTTCTTTCTCTCTCTCTCTCTCTCTCTCTCTCTCTCTCTCTCTCTCTCTCTCTCTCTCTCTCTCTCTCTCTCTCTCTCCTCATTTTATACCCAAACTTTCGCCATTCCGACCCCCTCCCCCAATCACACACACACCCGTGTAAACATTATAATATAATGTGAAAGAGCTAAAATATGGTAGTGTCAAGAAACAATATTTATTATGAATAAAGTATGATGGAAGTTACTGAGATTAATAAAAACTGACTTGATCAGCACAGTAAAAGAAACACAACTATGCTAGTAGTGTAACGCGACAAAACAGAGTGAATCCCACTTGCCTATTTGAGCGCCTTCAAATCAGCAAGGTGCTTTTTGAATGTTGAAACATGTTTGTTTGGATTTACTTAAAACTAAATGAGAATCATCATCAGAAATAAACCTCTTGTCAACAGTCCAGCTGACAAAAATTTTAACGGCACCGCCGGTCTTGCCCAGTTAACAAACCGCCCCTGCCCTAAGACGATAAAAGAAACTTTAAAAAGAATCGATACCAACATTTAAAACATTGACGCAAATTTCCTCTTCATTGTAATGGACGCTAGAGCTGGGCAAAGACTCGATTCCGGAATCGATCGCCACGATTAATGCTACGGAAGAAAAGTTCCGACTCCTTTTTACGTAAACTAACGGTCACCAGTCCATTCGATCATAAAAATCATCTTCTTTAATTTAAAAAAAAAAGAAACTGTTTTGGAAAAATAAAAGTTGATGCTTTGTAATGTTCCGAAATCAAGGTTATCCTAAATCCAGAAGATGTTCGGATCCAACCAGATAACCACCGGAAGAAATCACTTTATTAGAAAGTAAGTAAATGGGTTCGGGGTCGATTCCTACGATTCCTCCTAGCTTTCAATAATCGGGAACCTAGCCGCCCAGCCCTAATGGACGCAGGAAGTACTTCAGTGGCTCTCGGGGAGTGTCCATCTCTTCCGCCCCTTCATCTCTTATCTAGAGCCCGTCTGTTGTCGTGCCATTAACAGCTGGAGTCCAAGACTGTTGGGTTTCCGGGTAACTCGGGACTTTGCTTTATCTCTGGGCACTGTCCACTCTGCTGTTATGTAATTGTTGCTGTTTTAGTAAGAGTTTTTCACAGAAATAAAACGAAAAATTGCAATGGGTAAGGTTAGTTTCAATAAAATGAGACCAGAACTGAAAAACTGAAACATCTCAATGGCTACCAAAATTAAAGTTCTGAAAGGGTATGTATGGTCAACCCTTCTAAATGGCTGTGAATGCTGGACAATCACTAAAGACAGTGAAAACAAAGTAGAGAAGCAACAGAAATGAGTTTTCTTAGGGAACTGCTGAAAATATCTTGGAAGGAAAAGAAATCAAATGAGGTAGTACTTGATGAAGAAGACTTGGGACTCTTGCTGATAAAAAAGCAATCAGGAAAAGACAAATTATGCAGTCTCTTTGGATACCTAAATAGACATAAAGGTTTTGAACATCTAGCTCTCACTTGAAAAATCGAGGGCGAACGGAGCAGGTAAGCGCAGAGCAATCTACTTAAAGAACTTAAACAGATGGGTGATGTTGAAAGATCGGATTAACATCCGAGCAAATGAATGAATGCAGAACCATGATGTCCAATGTCAGCCGCAGATCTAGCGCTTGATGAGGATGATGCTGCTGCTGCTGCTGCTGCTGCTGCTGCTGCTGCTGATGATGATGATGATGATGATGATGATGATGATGACGATGATGATGATGATGATGATGTCGATTTACGGCACTCGCAACATAATGTGGTATGAGGGTCGAAGATTAGAGATGTTACAAGTGAATTGGCAGACCAAAGAAAATTCCCCTCGACCCACAACACTATTACTGCCAGTGGTAAACTTGTACTGAGTCAGTGGAAAGTCTTAGGACCAAGGGAGCACCCTTATTCGTACAAAATGAGTACATATGAAAAATACGTAGACCAGAAAACTAAATGTATTTGGAAAGCTTTTTGAGAAGGAGTATGAATCAGTAAACGTGAAGAATCTATAAGAGAGTCATCATCATCATCCGGTGCCTTGCCGACTGGCGTGGGCGATCATGGACCTCCACTTCACTCTGTCTTGCGTTGCAGCAATGCTGTCTGTTGTTTTTGCTGCTCCTAGCCATGTTGTCAACTTGTCCACTATCTTTTCCCTCTGTCTGTCTCTGCCTCTTTCCATAAAACTTGCCTGTTGTTATAATATTTTCCAATGCTTCTTTCCACATCGTGTCCAATGAAATTTGCCTGTCGCTTTCGTATATTCGTCATAAGCTGTCTTCTGCTATTAACTTCATCTAAGACTTCTTCATTTGTTTGTCTAGCTGTCCATGGTATACGCAGCATGCGTCTTATGAACCACACCTCTGTCGCCTCAATTGTTCTTTCCAGCTGTATATTGATTGTCCATGTTTCGCACCTCTATAATAGGATTGACTCTTTGTTTCCAGTCACAGATTGAAGTTTGTGAATATCTGATTTATTTAGTGGAAGGTTGTTTTTGCTTGGCATATGCGGCATGTAATTTCGGTGTGACATCTCTCATCTCATGATATAAATCCCCAAATATTTAAAATGGCGTACTTGCTTGAGGGTGGTATCTTTGATTTTGATATTGCATGTTGGGGTTGGAGTTTTTCTTCTTATCACCATTGTTTCAGTTTTCTTGATGTTTAGGCTTAGGCCCATGTTGTCACTCTCTTGTAGGATGACATTTAATAGATCCTGTGGTATAAAAGAGTGACAAACGCAAAAAGAAGCAGTAGAGATCAAGAAGATAGACATTTGATAAGAAAGAAGGAGTACAGCAACACACCAGAGCACCTACCATGATTAACCTCCCGCATTGTTTTTTGTGGTTGTTGTTGTTTTTGTTTTCTTCCCCGTTGATCTCTTTCTTGCCTATCTCGTTTACTAAAACAGTATTTCGTTATTTCTTAAGTCACTTTGATTTCCTTTCTTGTTAACCGGTTTCATATCTCGTTTCAGTAATATAGTCTTGCATAGCAGGCAATAAGCTTGACAAACATAAATAACAGTGGTTGAGGTTCATACAACCAGCACTTAGATGTGGGCACGGTAAGCAGGATAACGACGGATTTTCTTTAGAATTTGAAGACACGGATTTTAAAAAAAAGTAAATAATATTATTATTAAATTAGTAGTATCAGTAAGAAGTGAACATTTCTTTGTTGTGCATAACGTTATAAAGTGGGCTTCTCTATTTTTGTATTTTATTTCTGTACAAGTTTAGCACTTATAATTGTCTGGACTCAAAAAATGTTATTTTGATGATAGGACATTCGCCTCCTGACCTAGTGTCTACCATAAGCGTTTATTCGCCATTGTTATCTTGAAAAATAACTGCGTTATTTACTGCAAGCACGCCCTTAAACTAAAGGTCAGCATCTTCACGGACATTGCTTTGCGAATGCAGGGAAGAAATCGTGTTTTTTCTCTTTTCTTTGTTGTCTTTGTTGTTTGTGGATTTTTTTGTTATTGTTTTTTTTTTACATGTAAGAAAAAGTTTAAGTTACGCACTGGCAACAGACTCAGGCCATACAACACGCCAAAGAATAGAGATGTTTCAAGAGACTAAGAAGCACAAAAAATAATGTGGAGAGATAAAGACGATAAATTAATGTTCGATTGGAAAGAAGGAGAAAACCAAAACCAGAGCTCCCACAAACTCCCTAAGTTATTTATCACCAATTGCAAGTTGATATTAATTTTAATTTTATTGTCCAAGATGAAATCACATAATTGTATTTGACCTGATAACCTTGCGTCTGTGATCTAGTGGTTACACTATTCTGCCGTCGTCTGACAAAACGCCTTTTTTATTCACAGTAGCTTCGAAATTTAAAAAAAAAGGCATTTTGTCGGCGTAACCATTAATTAAGGAATAGACGTTCTTCAGAAAGTAGAATTCTAGTTCATTCAAAAATGTTTCAGTTTCACTTTGATCTTTTTCCACACAAGTAAACTCAAGTTATTTATCAGGGTATCGATTTAGCGAATTAAAATAATTGGCACCCCAAAAAAAAAATGAAGAGCAAAAAGAAAAGGTGTTTTTTCAGCTGACGACAATATTTGGCTAGCAGCATAAAGGTTGTGAGTTTAAACCACTCAGACAGCTTTCGGTTGTATCCTTTGGAAAGGCACTTTACACAAAATTACATCACTTCGCCCAGGTGAGCATGGGTATCCGGGTAAGGGAAAATTTTTTTGTCAGTTTGTTAGTGTTTGGCGCCTATAATCTGTAGCTTGCACTGTATGCTTCACGGATGCCGAGAATGCTTCTGAGAGTTGTGGGGTCTGCTGGGAAAATGCTCTCCATTCCTCTCACTCTCTTTCCTTCTCTCTCTCTCTCTCTCTCTCTCTCTCTCTCTCTCTCTCTCTCTCTCTCTCTCTCTCTCCTTCTATCTTTCTCTCTCTCTCTCGCTTCTCTCCTCTCTCTCTCTTTCTTTCTTTCTCTCTCAAGCACACAAAAATATGAGTGCACACGTGCACACACACACACACACACACATACACACACACACACACACTCACTCACTCACTCACTCACAGACACACATACAGACACACATACACACACTAATACACGAAAAATGGAAAACGAGAACAGCAGTATAAAAGTAGCGCTGTTACTTGTACGAACACTTTAGAAAGAAACAAACTATAACCCTTGCTCTTCACTTTTATAATTCACATCCCATAGATTCTGATACCCTGAACATTGTTTTTCTAAAGTGGGTGTTTTACGCCCCCATTGACACAGTTAAAGATCATTTAGGAGGCTGGCTTCATACCCTTACTATCAGAACCAATCCGGGCTGAAAGGAATGCAATATCCCAGCAGAAATGCTGAGAAAAGTAAGTTTCCTCCCCACTCAGGAACCAAATTCGAGTTTCCTACTTTCGACAGCCAAGCATCATATACCGCTACACCCTTAGACGTTAAGGCCAAGGTCACCCTCAGTCCTGAAGCTTAGTTTTAGTAAGAGTAAAGCAGCACTTGCAACGCAATTAAGTTATGCATAATTTATGTAAATGCCGAAGATTAGAGGTGTTACGAAAGATTAGCAAATACACAAAAATGCAGGGGAGATAAAGGCAATATAGAAGTTTATTGACAAAAAAGGAAAGATAAATAGCAATAAATAGACTTTTAGTGGTACAGAAGGAGCAGACCACACCAGAGCACCCGCCAGCCACCCACTCCCTTAGTCCTTCGGACGTCGTGAAAGACCACTGCTAGTACTAAGTCCATCGGTTCCCACGAGAGCGTAAGACGGAGCATGTAGGGGACATGGGTACCCTTGACTACTTTTTAATGAATTCTCCGGGGGGCCCTGAGGATGAAAAAAAGTCCATGCTGTTACATTATTAATGTTCGTTTGATCCCTGGTTTGTTTGCTGTCTTTTTTTATTGGACCGCCAAGGTCAGGAAGCAGTCTGTAATCAATCAAAGTAAACTAAAGAACACCAGGAGCAAGTGTATTGGGGGAGGACGTGATTGGGGAGGGCGGTGGTAAAAGATTCCATGTTATTACATTATCTATGTCAGTTTATTCCTCTTCCCGCGTATTTTTTACTTGAAATCAGTCATATCGAGCTAAACAGTTCAAACAAATAAGTTAGTGTGTGTGTGTGTCGGTCGGGGTGGGGGTGGGGAAGGGGGGTGGACGTGGGGGGTTAAAAGATTATGTGCTATTACATAATCATTTAAGTGAGTTTGTTCAGGGGTATTTTTCTACTGAGCCTAATAGGCTAGGAAGCAGTGTGTGTGTGTGTGTGTGTGTGTGTGTGTGTGTGTGTGTGTGTGTGTGTGTGTGTGTGTGTGTGTGTGTGTGTGTGTGTGTGTGTGTGTTTGTAAGAGGGGGGATTAAAGGAGTTCGGGTTGTGAAACTACTTATGTTCGTTCGCTCCTGGGTTTTTTCAGGGCTGAACAGTAAATCGTGGCAGCTTGCTAAGCCGGAAGCTTGCTTTCATCTACGATAATTTATTGATAAGGTCACCGATAAGAACGAACCTATTCACAGTGGACTGACTTAAAAAGAAAACAACTAACCCAAACAACTCATTTTCAAAAATACCTCATTCTGGATTCGAAATAGGAACATCCGAACAATATCCCAACATGCTGCCAACTCTGCCAACTATGCTCATCACTGACGCCGGTCTGCACGCGCTGATACACTCACTATAATAGTACAGTAAAAAATTGGTGGCGCAACTAATCCTTAAACATCTCTTTAATCAAGGTGAATCAATGTCACCCATACTTTGTACAGCAGTTTGCACCTATTAACATTAACTTAATCAAGTTTTTATTGTTGTTGTTTTTTTTACAGCAATTGAGACTAGACTTAAAACTTTTTCTGCGCAAATGTATCTAAAATACTAATTAATCCCCGTCGCGCGGATAATGGGATTGTTCACAGCACTTCCCGCATCTCACATGCATTTTGCCTACGTATACAAATCATGGCCTACGTCACAGCTCACCAATGCCACTATCATATTGTTTTTAGTGGCAAAACTTGCGACAAAAAAATATACTGAACATTTTGTTACACTAACTAAAAGGTCTCAAAACATGCGTTAAATAAGCATAATTTTGCGATTAGATGGAAAAAAATGACAGACTTGCTTTTTAAAATGATATCATCCCAGCTGTAAACCTTTTAAAACGTGCAGAAACCACCCTATTTGATTTAAATTTGTATTTTTTATGGAATATTGTCTGAAATACAGTGTTTACAAAAATATTGACCTGTTAAGACAAATAACTGATACAAGTCATGAGCAAAAGCTGGAGAGTCTGTGTTCGATAGCTGAGGATAAAAATTGACAATAAGCCTTGTTGCGACACGAATGTTCAACACCCCATAGTGTAGAATCACCACACCAACAACACTAATCACTTGCGTCTGTGGTGTAGAGCTTAAATTCTTAGCTGTCACACTCAGGTGCCCAAGTGTTCGATTCCCAAATGGTGATGAATATTTTAATAAATATCTTGGTCTTTCTGAAGAGGACGCTGTGGTGCATCCCTCTTTGCCAGGTTGTCCCTGACAAGCAGGGTCAGAAGCTCGTTTCCTCATTGATCTAAGCCATCTAAATTTTGTTGATGGAACATATAAACAGGCATGGTATTTATTTAAAAATCATCAAAAAAATAATATCACACTCACACTGATCAAAGTCCCTATGGGGATATCATTACTCTGTGATCAATAAATTTCATTTTCTTTAATTCTGCCAGCCTAGATACGTTATTGTGTTTTTTTAAATAATTTTCTGGTCGCTGGTTTCAGATCTGCTATCAGACTTGAGCTATCGTTTAATGCTTTATAGTGATATTCAGGATCCTCCCTTTCTGATATCTAACGCTTGCATGAAAATATCAAAAGAGAAGAAGAGTAAACTGGAAATACATTATCATTAGTATTGTAGACATTTTCATGATTCAAAAAGGGACAAAAGTCTGCAGAATTTATATCAAATTACTTTAAAACATACACATTAGAAGTGTCGTTTTAATTAATCAAAAATGCTTGAGGCTATTTGCACTTTCCATCGTGTGGAGTGTCCGTTACATGTCAACCTACCCCCCCCCTCACCCTCATTAAAATGCCAAAACAGACAAACTAAACAAAATTAATAAATTAAATAAAAATTTAATTAATCCCATCATCTTGTTTGGGCTGAGCGTGCCTTGATGTCTGTTCTCTATCCTCTTGAGATCTTTATGAAACCTTCCGCCGTGCTCATCACTCATAATATCTCTAAGATTTGAAGGATAAAAAGAAAAAAGACAAACAAAATTATCAAGATAAGAGTGCAGAAAGTGCATTTGTGTGGCTTCGTGGTAAAATCAGGGGCTCGCCAAAATGATAGAATCGAAGAAACTGACATGTTTTCGCCTGTTGCTCGTATTTTGTCAATTTTTTGGTTTGTTTTAGGCTCAGCCCCTTATATGTCCACTTTAAAACACCTTTTAAGTATCTGTGAAACTCTTACAGAAAAAAAAACTTTGGTCAAAGGCATACACACA
>NW_004797560.1:762450-764274 GCF_000002075.1 Aplysia californica
CCCATCCTCCCCCACCTTCCACACCATCTGTCTTCTGTCCACCCACACCCACCAACGTCCCGTGACGCGACTCCCACCCGCCCCAGGAATCTTCCGGAGTTGCCACTCCCTCCCTGCCTCCCTCCCTCCTTGCCTTCCCTCCTTCCCTCCCTCCACCGGCCAGAAGTGACGGAGGTGCGCTGGAATCAATACCTTTAAAATGATTAGAAAAATTAACATAGCATTCCCCCACGTAAATCTCGGTCTCCCGCGGCCACCCGCAGTCTTATTCCACCAACCGGAGGCGGGGGACAGCGTATATAAGTCGGAGGATCATCGAGGAGCTGGCATGAGTTGACACAGCCAGAGAAGAGAGAAGAACAGGTAAAGAAAGAAAGAAAGAACGATAGACAGACGGCCGGCTGATTCTTCTCCACAGCCAGGGACAAGACAGGCAGACATACAGAACGAA
The DNA here is from genome assembly GCF_000002075.1 of Aplysia californica. Taxonomy (NCBI): domain Eukaryota; kingdom Metazoa; phylum Mollusca; class Gastropoda; order Aplysiida; family Aplysiidae; genus Aplysia; species Aplysia californica. Next base: position 762,902 of record NW_004797560.1, read on the forward strand.
CTGGCGAGGAAGACAGACAACCAACGGGGAATTTGCGAACCGCAAAAAACAGCGGAGTTGGAAAAGCGAACGCGATCGGCGACGAAGAGGAAGTGAATGATCTTACCTCTGTGGTGGTACCAGTTCTACATACCGGTACAAACTTCTGAATCCGCCTCGAGGGTTTAAATTGACTGCACACATTTTTTCTCTTGTTTTTCGACGCTTCAGTGCAGTTCACACTGATCATCACAGGTAAATTATGATCTTGAAAAGTTTAGAAACAGGAAACTTACTTTTGTCTGTACATATTTATTTTGAGTAGTCTAATTCAACAAAATTATTTTTTCTTGTTTTTCTTGTTTTTTATTTTTCATTTTTTGAGGTGTTTTTAGTTTTTATTTTAATTTTCTTGCTTATGTGTGGAAGGCGAAAGGGTTCGTCACTGTTATTATCTCAATATAATTCTAAACAGAGACAATAATAACCTGAAATAAATTCCCTCGAAATTGCCTAAGACAGTCAAACGTATCGAGGGGAAGAGTGGTTGTATTACACATGTGGCCAATCATACAGGGTATCATTTAATTAATTTTTTTTTTTTAATATCCAAGAACGGAAGCTGGAAGTGGAAGTATGGAAATAGCCGTGTGTAAAGGTCGTTGTCTTTTACAGGTCAGGTGTCCGCTTTAATAGCAGGTTCAACTGTACTTATGTTTCTTCTGCAAACACTTGGCACTGCTACACCTACCACACAGAGAGTCTTTCATTAAGGATATTCTGTGGGGCTTTTTGTGCTATCATATTGCCCCTCATTTTAGTCTTTCCTCTATTTTATTATTGTATTTTTTCATACAAATATATTAGGAATACGGTCTTTTTCGCTGTTAGGACTTCATCTAGTAATATATTGATTCATTATTTCTGACCTTTTAAAAGATGTTATTTAGGCTCTAATCATTGCTTTCATCACAGTCAAATTTAGCTCGCTCCTATTTTCAAATAAATCACAATGAAAAAAAAAATAGGCTTACCAATAATTGAATGAAACTTGAGCCCTGTTACTGACTTTTCGATTATTAAGACTGCTGCAATATATCTTACGTAATCAAAATGGATAAAAGTTAAAGAATGAAGGGGGAGGAGGTGGTGGGGGAGGCAAGAGGAGACAGAGGACTTTAGAGGGCTAGAAAGAAGGGTAAGGGCGGTAGTGGTGAGGAAATGATGGGGAGGGAGGGGGGGGGTTCAAGATAAGAACGAATTCTATTCTAGGTCGAAAATTTTTCTTCCCTGGCCTCTTTTCCCCTGCGATGTTGAGGGGGGAACAAACGCTCTTTTCATGTTGGTTGTATCGTGCTTTATACCTTCACACCATATAACCAAACAATATAATA
>NW_004797560.1:765399-767899 GCF_000002075.1 Aplysia californica
TCTCTCTCTCTCTCTCTCTCTCTCTCTCTCTCTCCTTCTCTCTCTCGCTCTCTCTTATTCTCTTTTTTTCTTTTCTTTCCCCTCTGAGGTGCTACGGTTGTGTATGCTTCCTTGCAGCACGGAGGGAAATACGTATTTTGGCGAGTATCCCCAATGTATATAGAAACATAACTTTAACCCTTTTGGTGCTGAATCGTTTTCATCTACTTTTCTAAGGAAAACATAACAATATTCATTCAATAGAGATGTAAAAGAGCCATCACATATAATCATTCCTCTTTATTAAGAATAAAAATTACATCGCTAAGTTCATAAGATAATTGCCTAAGTCATTGTTGGCCGGTTGGGAGCTATTGGTTCTGAAATAAAAAGCTGATGCAGCTCGGTATTAAATAGTTCACATGGACAAATGATGAATATAATCCAAATAATAACTCAGCAGGGGGTACCAGAATCCAAACGTTTCACACAGTCGATGTAGGAAAGAAAATATTTTTTTGTTTGTTTTCTCAAAATGGCAAAAAATGACTTTTAGATTTGTCTACCTCGGAATTGCTCAGTGCCTAGTTTTGAGAAATTTGTCGTCAAAGATTCTGAGTTTCACATCCCCTCAAACTTTTCGAATGCAATTTGTTAAATAGCTTAAAGACGACTCCGAGTAAGCTTATGCTATTAATAGGGCAGATAGAACATAATTTGTTTTCTGACCTCATAGTCTTAGTAAATCAAAACGGCCAAAGATGTCTGATACAACTTTGTGATTCTGAGGTAGCAATTTATCTCATGAGCGTGACGATATGTGACTTCACGAGATGACGTCTTCCAGAATGTCCTCTATAAACTAATGAACAAAAAATGACACAGGACTAGTTTTGGAGAACAGAAACAAGTACATACGTCTTGTCTATTCAGCATTTCAGAGTCTCAGATACGGACTTTGTCTTATATGATATACATAAACCTATTACCGCCCACAGGCATGAAGAAGAAAATTAGGTCAAATTATCAGGCTCGTTAAAATGAATGACGGAATGGGTGACGGCATTGGTTTGGCATCATTGGTCACTACGTGACGAACGGCGCTGAGACGATCTCTTACTTTTGTCCCCGCAACATTTGTCACACTTACCCGTTCTTTGTGATGCCGTTATGTGGCGAGGGGTGGTCGAGTGGTTTGGCCACAGAACGTTGAACTGAAAGGTCGTGGGTTCGTACCCGTCAGGGGTTCGGCATTGTGTCTTTGGCTGAGGCACTTAACTCGAATTTCCCTAATTACACTCTGGTGGGAATGAGTACCGAGCTATAGACAGCAAAAGATCTTGTCAGTTTGTAAAGTGTTTCTTAATCGGCTTATTTTTTGTGTGTACTGTATGCTTCCCTGGAATCTGAGAATGTTTCTGAGTGTGCTAGGGTTTGCTGGCGTAATGATATCGATTGTACAGAGCATCAAACTAGCTGTAAAACATGGGTGTGCGCAATACAATTTATGCTGTTTATTTATCTTATGCTATTTTTTGTTATCTGTAAGACTCAGCGTGTGACAGTCCCGTCGTTTTGGAAAACACGTTATACAACTTGCTTGTACCCGTATACGTGTAATGAAAGTCACTTTGCCACGCAGTAAACTATATTTTCGAAAATTACAAAATTACGTTAATCGTTCTCCTCGATCTTGTAGGAAAACAGAACATGTTTCTATTCTTTTAAAATAATAGACAATAGACAGCATTCGCATTGTGCAAATTCCCGTTGAGCAGTAAGCTCTATGCGCTTTACAATCTATAATATTAATACCCCAGCAGACCTGGTATCCTTCTGAAACTTTCGCAACTTCCTGGGAAGTATACAGTGCAAGTTGCCATTCTTTTAAACGCTAAAACAATAACATACTGAAAAGATCTTTCGTTGTCTTTAGACGGGTACCCATTCCCACCTCGTGAAGTGAGAAAAATTCTACATCGTATAAAGTGACTTTCCCAAGAACACAACTTCTTGTCGTTATTCAAACGTCTTTACAATTCACGTTTTAATATGTTACTTAAAAAGCGGGCAACAATGCGCATACTATTACGAAATACACAACATTGTGTTTCTTATTTGTGTATGATTGTTGGAAATGTACAGAAACGTTGCATTTAGCCTGATGCTGATCAGTCGTAGTCATTATCCTCTTAAACAGCAGGACCCCCTCACCGGATAGTCCTTTTCCGATCTTTTTTTCAGTTGTTTGTATCTCCAAAGCATAAGTGTTTCTTTTCTCGATTAAAAAAGATAAAAGAAGCCAACAACAATGTTTTAAAATATTTTGTGGATGGTTGGTGGGTCCTCTGTTGTGGCTTGCTCCTTCTTTCCTATCAAATATCTCTCGTCCTTGTCTCTCCTCGTTCTTTTTAGTTTGTTACTCTCTTGCTGTTCCTCTAATCTTGACAGTTATAATATTATAACCCTTATCGTATTACAAAAATTAAGCTAAAAATATATTTAGAAAATAACAATTGTT
>NW_004797560.1:775399-780888 GCF_000002075.1 Aplysia californica
CATCGTGGTGAAATCAGACGTTTGTCAAAATAATGACATCGAAGAAACTGGCATTACAAGGAAAATGAGAAAAAGAGAACAAGCCTAAAGATGATTTTAATAAATGTATGCCTAAAATTGACAAGCACCTAGTTCCACCATATCTTGACACATTTATACTCCATTTTGTTTCGAAACGATTCTACCGCCTCAGTATCCTCAGCGAACGTCAAAATACAGCAATCGGCAAGATCTCAGTATCTTTCCTTTGTCTGTCAGCACCCTCTGAAATTATACGACATCATTATTATAATTATTCTATCAAGTCCGTCTGTACTCTTTATAGCATCAGCCAGTTTTCTCTTTGTGTTTCTCCAATGTATTAAAAACGTCACTGATCATGACAGTCGGCTAAAGTTCATCGCCTTTTCTCATGTATGTCACGACATGGTGGAATCAGGTGTTCCTCAATTATTGGACATGGCGAGTTATTGGTATCATCTTAAAAGTTGTTCAAATATTTTATTTCTTTTGATAAAAACAACCCATTTGTACCTAACAAAAGTGAAGATGTATTATGTTATTTATGGAGATAGGTATTGTATGGTATTAAAGGCAAAATTAGCAAGAAAATTGCTGTCAAAAATTGGTGACTGCCAAAGTTTGGTTTTTCAGTGAAATCTACCCAGAAATGTGTTTTTAAATAGGCGAAAAAGATGTTGAGTCAAACAAAAAAAGTCAATAAAAATATTGATCAGCAGGCTGAAAATATCTATTTCTTCAATTGTATCGAGCGCCCGTATTCACCATGATGCCAGACATATCATTATATAAGGTGATTATTAGTTGGTGACACTCCATCCAGGTTGAATGGTGTTTTAAATAGACAGGGAACAACTTGTCTTCTAAAATATCAATGAGCACTAACCCAAAAATTCCCAGTAAGTTGAGATTGTTCCAGCGTGCTATCAGGTCTCCCGGGGGTAATTACATAGAATTCAAAGCACAAAGAGCTCGGGGTTAAGCGGCATCATGCGCTATACAATTATTATTTATTTTTTTTATTTCAAACATTGTGACTTTGGACTCATCTAGCATTCTGTCTTCTCTTAGTCTAGCCACATCTCCCGGTCAACAATGTCTTTTGGGCTCATTATTTTACAGCTTCGTCCCTTGTTCCTCTTTAGGCCCCTCCAACCCTCTTTCTGTCTGTAGGCCTACCCCCCTCTCTCTCTCTTTCACCCCCAATCTCTCTCTCTCTCTCTCTCTCTCTCTCTCTCTCTCTCTCTCTCTTTCTCTATCTATCTATCTATCTCTCTATCTATCTATCTATCTCTCTCTCTCTTTCGGTCTCTGTCTCTGTCTCTGTCTCTGTCTCTCTGTCTCTCTCTCTCTCTGTCTCTCTCTCTCTCTCTCTCTCTCTCTCTCTCTCTCTCCCTCTCTCTCTCTCTCTTAAATAATTTTTCATATCTCACATTATCTCTGTTTATTTCTTTCTTGTTCTCTTTGTCTCCCTGTGTGTGTCTGTCTCTGTCTGTTTCAATCTCAGTCTCATTCTCTGTGTCTGTCTGTCTGTCGGTATGTCTCTCTCTATCTGTGTGTGTGTGTGTGTGTGTGTGTGTGTGTGTGTGTGCATGCATGCGTTTGCATGTGTGTGTGTGTGTGTGTGTGTGTGCGTGTGTGTGTGTCCGTCTCCGTCTATCATAATGTTCTCTCTTTGTGTCTGTCTGTCTGTCTGTCTGTCTGTCTGTCTGTCTGTCTGTCTGTCTGTCTGTCTGTCTGTCTGTCTGTCTGTCTGTCTGTCTGTCTGTCTGCCTGCCTGCCTGTCTCTCACTCTCTCTCTCTCTCTCTCTCTCTCTCTCTCTCTCTCTCTCTCTCTCTCTCTCTCTCTCTCTTTCTCACTCACACACCCACACTCAAGTAACCCTCTCACCCCCACCCCCACCCCTACCCCACACACACACAGAGCGTACGTGACGGTTTCATGGCCCCCATCACTCTCTCATCCTTTACCTTCACAACATTACGACTCCAGCCCGAGGCCTTTCTAAAACCGAACGGATCACCACTCCCTGATGACTGACCACAGCTAAGACAACAGCAGACAATCCATAATTGTTGGTCTGGCTGACATGAGGACGCAACTTGCACTATTTCCAAGTACAACTCTCCTATTTATAAGATTAGTTGTTGCCCGTTAAATGGCGAGAGTACTTTACTAATTTACGGTCACACGAATTCAAGTTTTGTTTGCGCAGTTTCTATATATAGGTTCACATTGTTGAGTGTTTGTTTTTCTATTTTTATAGAATCCTATTTCCGATCTGAATGATTAGTAAACACTCATGTGTTTACCTTCATCGTTAATGTAAACGTAATCGGCACAGTAATTTGGAAGTTCTGTTTGATATTGCGCAAGGAACACCACAGGGAAATGCCATAGTCTTCTAAAGTAGAGGTGAAGCAAAAACCTTTTGTTTTTCGAGCACAGAACGATCACGAAGTACAGACAGGTCATTATGTGAGCTATTCTGCTATAGAAGGTGTTGGGGTTATTTATCATTGGGTCAGGGCACAGGCCACAAACAAGCACTATAAACCTGTCGCTATCCGGGGCTAATCTCTTGATGCTATTCCATGTCTTCCAATTTTTCTGTACATCGATTTCTGTGACTCGGCTCCAGGTGCCACGTGGACTTCCTCTTGATCTTTTACCCAGTGGGTTATTGGAGGTAACGGCTCCATTGGTATTACGCTGGCATTTTATGTTGTAGGTGTCTTTAGTCCGAATTCTCACCCTGGTGCTCTTTAAAAAGGGATGTTTGTTGGGGGAAACTTCCCAGCCCTTTCGACCCAGATTTCGGTTAGATAGACCTTACATTCAAAGGTACTTAAGTTAATATTGCAGTATTTATGAGGAGTAGCGTCCCTTTCAAAATTGGTCGCTTTTCAAGACGAGCGGGCTAACCCAGATCTCTGGGGTTTCCAGAAATCTTGACCTACACCTAAAGTGAGTATTGCCCTACCTATAAGAAAAGTTTGGTTTCGTTGATATGTATATTTGTTTGGTAATCGAGAAAACTCTCCTTGTCTTTTAAAGAAACTGAACAAGGGTCCAAAAACTATACCTCCGATTTTCTCAAAACAGCATTTTTCGAGATAGCCCCCTTGTGCTTAAAAGCGACCAATTAATAAGTACTTGATCGATCGATTGTTCCATCCTCGAAGCAAACAAACATGTAGTATTTCTCTTACATAGTAAATCCTAATCAAATCATGAGCGCACGAGTTCTTATCACTGACAACGAAAGCAAGTTTTTTCGAAACTGGTAAAACGCCAAATAAGTCTACTTGTTTGAGTAAAGAGAGACACTTCGACAAAATAATTGTCATTTAGTGCGGGGCAAAAAAAGACAGTCTGACACAAAACAACAGAGGGAACGTAGAGAAGTAGGGATACCAGTGGCGCCCTCCAAACACCGGCGCGTACGTCTACAAAAAATAGCATAATAAGTTTTAATAATGAGCTGGAGGAAAGTGACCCTTCTGAGTAGGTTATAAAAAATCACAAGAATCAGGACTTACATCGGTTAAATTAATTGCGTTCCCTTTTCACCAAGCATTGCTTGTCACTCTCTTCAATTTGAACCACAGCTTTATTGAGCCAGTCGTGACCGTCTCTCCCAGTCTCTTGATGACGTCAAGGTAGAGGTCGTTATCTCATTTGGCCGGCTTCTGTATTCATTTATGGACAGCTCTGAAGCAATAAATTCAAAGCGAGCTGTTTCAGTAAGCTGTACGATTTGATTAGGAAATTCCACACCGTTCCGACATTAATAACATGATATCGCTTTCCCAGAATCGCGCCAAAGTTTTATCTGCCCAGTACCTAGCTTCAAGCAAGTTTTTTTTTTTTTTTAATTAGCTTCACAACATGTCAAGCTTTTTGGAAATCAAGTCTTTGAATACACGTATCTTGATAACAAATCTGAATAATCTAATGATTTTGAAAGAGCAGATAAAAAAGTTATTTTTAGACCTCATGGTCTTAGAAACTGAAGACGGTAGAAAAAGGTCTTACAGAACCTTGCAATTCTAAGGTAGCGATATGCCTCATGGGAAACACGTGGTAATTTGAAGTGTAACGGTGTGAGGATGAAGTGGACACACGTACTAAATATTATGTCCACTCAGCTGGAGCTGAGCCAAAGACAGTGTTGCAGCATATTTCGAACCACTATGCTCAAATCAGAAACACTCATTTACAAATTGCGTTAAGGTCAATATGTACGTTGCTGCCTGCCTTTTAAAAAGGTTTTTGATAGGGAAAACAGAATTGATAATTTAAGTTTGAATTATTAACTAGGCCGTGCTTCTTTTTTGTTTAGTTTTCCCACGCAGCGCGTGCTCAATTAGATAACGACCCTGGCTTTTCTCTTTGCTCGCTCAGGTGGGGATGTTTCTTTTTTTTTGCGTGTGTGTGCGCGCGCGCGCACGTGTGTTTGTGGGGTGGGGGTGGGGGGGGGGGATGGTAGATGGGTGTGCTTTTAAGTTTTATTTTTGAAAATGGGGGTGAGGGTGGGTGGTAAATTCGGATAAATGAGAAAATGAGGCAGGGCAGTGTAGTATACTTTATAACAGGCTTGGACAAGCGCATAAATGACATGGGCTGGATTAATTTAAAACGATTCCCGATATCTTGTGGGTCAAAGCAGGAGCGAACTGGGGGAATATGGTTGAAATATCCAACCTCAAAAGAGTGAAATTAAAATTAATATTTTTGCGTGTGAAACCTATAAGCCTTTCATAACATCAGACCAATTGCTTCTAGTTGGGATGCCCCAAACTGAGTTGATAGTGCAGTTCATAAGACACTTAATCAAACAAACTTCTAGTTGGGTTGGGACTGACAGTTTTGTTTCTATCAGTAAGCATCTCACAACGGATGCATTCGTTAGTAAGTCAGTCACTACCCTAGAATCACAAAGAATAACAAAGTCTCGTTGGTCGGATCTTGCCCACGGGCCATATTTTTCACAAGTTTTTTGTTTGTTTGTTTTTTCTCAAGAGCATCCGAACATAGGAATGAATGGAGAACCATGAGCGCCGATGTCTACTGCAGATCTGTCACTTGATGATGTTGATCGTTTTCCATTATATTATGCAGGGTTGAGTTCTTCCGTCATCTAAATGATTTAAAAGTGCCTTAGGGTGAAATAATCACCTGATTACAAGTACGCAAATCGTCGGCCTGTTGTTGTTTCGATTAACGATCTCCAACATTTTTAACTTGTTTTTTATTTTTTTCTAAATTGCAATTTCGTTATTTTTTGCATCAGTTGCATGCACATTATGAACTATTCATTTGAAATTCAAACTGTAATAAATGAAGAAAAAACAAAGCAAGAAGAGGTAAATAACCCAGTAACGTTGGTACAATGTGTAATTGGAGCAGATAATAATTTTGTCTACTAAAAATATGGTGTCATATTTTTTGGGTGGGTGGAGGT
>NW_004797560.1:781043-786126 GCF_000002075.1 Aplysia californica
GTAGATGAGCGACTCCATAATTAGCAGATCAAGCTATCTGTGTATGTTGTTCTCTGTCGTCCTCTGCTTTCCTTTCCTTCCGTCTTTCTAAAGTGAAGTAATTGTGAGGCATCGCGGTGGAATCAGGCGCTTGTCAAAATAATGAGTTCAAAGAATCTGGCTTTTTTTTTTAGCTGTTGCGTATTTTCTTTTCGAGTTTTCTTAATTCGGATCAACACCTTTCATGTTTATTTAAGAACACATGTCTGTATAGATTTTACTGGGAAACGTTTATCAAGGGCACTAATATTGTATATGTGTAGTTTTCAAGGACTCTCATGTTTCGAAAGTGATCAGAGATTGATGGCCATGTTCTCGCTAATTTTACCTCTGAAACCAGGCGACCTTCAAACGCAAATATCTCGAGTTCTATTCAACCTAGATGGGTACATTTTTTTTCACCCAAAGCAAGACAAATGAACAAACTTTAAGATCATACCAATAATCCCACCTGCCCAAATATTGACAAACGCTGGATTCCACCGTGTCTCCACGCGTTATTATTCTTGTCCATTCTTCTATTTATGTAGCCATATGTTCTCATGTATCTCTTCCCGATGGTTCTGATTAGAGCCTTTTTACGCTCTGCTATTTTGGGCACGTCTGAGTTTGTTTTATTTTCTCTGTCAATATGATTTTGACCTGTTTTCTTAGATACAATTAATGTGACATCCTGGAGAAATCTGGCGATCGTCAGTATTGGGGTGTCATTGATTTTTCTTTGGAATAGATGTGGAGAAAAGGGTAATTGAAGGTTGGGTTCGCCTGGTGTCAAAAGGAAAATTAACGAGAAAAAGACTAAGAAAGTTTGGTGACTTCAAAAATTGTGGACGTCCTTGGAAACTGAAAATGTACATTGTTGTACCTTCCATTTACATGTTTCAGAAAAATGCTCACATTTTTTAAAGAAGATGACACCCCCCCTCCCCCAACCAAATCCCCTGGAAAAAAACCTCGAAGAAATTGACAAAAATTCATAACTTTCCGTTTCATTATTTTGACGAGCGCCTGATTATACCACGACATTACACATATTACTATTTCTTTGGCTTCTTCTTGTATCCATAATAAAGAACTGACCATAGAAAAGCTTACAGTAGGGTTTTAGGGTTCTTGTCGTACTGCTTAACGAGGTGAAGATATACTGAGGGAAGAGAGCAGAGTCAGAACATTTCCTTTTTTTGTGTGTGTCTCGATTTATCGTTCGCCGCTTTCTGTTTTATCCGTAATTATTATCTATTATTGTAGAAATGTTTATTAAACAAAAACAACAACAACAACAACAACAACAACAACAACAACAACAACAACAACAACAACAAGAACAACCCCCCCCCAACACACACACACATAAACAACAACAAAAAAAGTAATCCACTGACCACAAAATATCATAGTAACAACGTTTTAAAGACAACTGTACAGTAATACTTTGCTTACAGTTCTTGTGAAATATACTATATTTATATTGTTATATCATTATGTTGCACGAAATGATGATTGCAAAATCATATCGTTCGTTCAAACTGTCAAAGTTTTATTTGACTGTTTCGAAAACTTCTAACTTTTAGGTTCAGTATGATTATCTTTCTCATTATAAGAATTCATACTAAACCTGCTACGTTGGCGTGTCCTCTAGTGCTCTCCTTCTCTTCTATCAAACGTCTATCGTCCTGATCTCCTCTACTTGTTTGTTGTTTTTTTTACTATATTGTATTACCTTTTTTAATCACCGGCACTTACTTGACCTTATTGTGTTCAAGTGCCGTAAAAGTCTAACGAAAATTCTTCCACCGAATAAAGTAAAAAAAAAAGAAAGAAAAAGAAAAACGAAACGTAGACAGCATTAGCCATCTCCCTAGCAAAAGCTGAGGTTTGGGTGTAAACCGTTTCGCCACATGTCCTAATTTTAATACATAGTTATGAATATTATTATAACGATTCTCTCCCCCCCTCCCCTTTCTCCCTCTCCTCCTGGAAGTATGTTTGGTTTAGTTTGTTTTTGACGGAAATTACAGAAAATCGGAGAAGAAAGAAGGCGGAGCCACGGAGTCTGATTGAGAAAAATGTATCAAGGAGGCGACAGAAGAAAAAGGGGAATCATTTTCTAAATTCTGTACAATATAGACAAAATATTTTTATGCCGTCGGCAATTCCTTAAAAGCTAATTAGTCGCCCTTTTTCTAGAAGAAAGGATCAGACAGGTCACATTAATAACATTATAAATTTAGAACTGACTTCAAATTTTGTGAATTTCGAGGTTTTGGAAACCGAATGACTTCTAAAAATTATGATAACAATTAAAAAACAAAGTGCAATCCTAAGTAAAACTCTGTACTTTTGTGCCTGACAGTGTCATTATGTTTTGTTATTTTGTGACCTTTCCACCAACTGTATAAAGAAGAACTCGGACCAATAAATCTTTGGTCCGCGAAGGCACGTTGAAAAAAAAATCCTAGACTGGGTATTCCCAAACCAAATTTGGTGCAGTTTTTTTTTTCTTTTTTTGAGAGGGAGCTTTCATTCCTTCACTTTTTGGACCATAGAAAAGTGCTACATACAGAAACTCGTCCGGTAAGTGAGATCGATTAAAGGCCATCCTGTTTACGACAAAACCGTAAATTTTAAAGAAAGAAACTACTAAAAAGTGTCATAAACAAAAATAGTAGGCTTGGCGAAGGGCGGTGGAATTTATTCTGAAAATTGGCGCTGAAGGTGAGGGTCTTCAAGTTTCTGTAGGAGCTATTATACTTTCATACCTCACTTATAAAAAAAAAATCAACGCAGTTTGTGTTAGGGCACGTTGGAATCAGGCGTTGGTAAATTTTTGGGCATATGGAGTTATTGGTGTCATCTTAAAGCTTGTTCTTTTGTCTCAGTTTGATGGAAAAAACTACCCATCTATTTTAAAATTGTTATATAGAAGTCGAGAAATCTGGAATTGAAGGGGGTGGGGTTCACCTGGTGTTAGAGGGAAAACTAGTGAGAAAACAACTGCCAAACTTTGGGGACTTCAAAGGCTTGAGTGGTCTTGGGAACTGCAAATTTACTTTTCTTTTTTTTAATTTAAAGTTGGCGATAATTTGTTAGACAAAGAATAGGCTCAAGTAGACATAACATTATGAACATTTATACATTGACTTCCCCCGGTGTTTAATGGGGACGATTAAATAGTTGCATATTTGTTACCCTAGAATAATCAAGTATTAATAACAAACCTTTCTCTATTCAGTACCAGGTTTTCGAGAAATCTGAAGTTAACTGATTTGGGGTTTCCAATTTTTTAAATATCTTGATAACGACTACGAAAAATCTTCCTATTTTGATAGAGCAGACAGAACACCATGACTCCATAGTCTTCAGTGTTAGTAAGAGTTTGACGGCATTTGAAACACAATATGGTCATATAAGTGCCGAAGAATAGCTGTGTTACAAGAGAGTAACATACACAAAAAAGGAGGAGAGATAAGGAAGACAGATGTTTTAGAGAAAAGGAGAACCAAACCACACCACAGCACCCGCCAACCTACCAGCATTCATGTACTTAGTAACTCAAATTGGCAAAAATGTCAGACAGAACTGTTATTCCAAGATAACGCATTATCTAAGTGTAATTTTCCAGCATCATCCGGATTTCTCCCACGTGACAGCTTATTGATTTTCTAATTATAATAAGTGTTTAATGACACTTGCAGCACAATAAGGTCACACGTACTGTAAATTAGAGATGTTACAAGAGACTAGCAAGCATACAAAAGAAGGAGAGATAAGGACATACCAGAGCACACGTCAGGCCCCCACACTAACTTCTGGCCTTAACAGCTCAAATTATTATTTCGGAGACACCCACATACAATGAGAAGCACAGCGGGTTCTGGTGCGGCCACAGATGTATGATGCATCGTGGTGAAAGCAGGTGCTCGTCAAAATAATAAAATAGAGGAAAACGGCATTTATCTGACAGTATGGTAATTTTAATCGAATTTTAGTTTGTGGTTTTTTTGTTTTTGTTTTTCTTTTTTTCTGCCAAACCAGTCTATTTAAAACCACATTTCTGGGGGTATTTTATTGGAAAACGTAAATTAGAGGCACAATAATTGTAAATTTGCAATTAATAAAGACTGTCAAGCTATGGAGGCCACCAAATATATATTACAAGCTGGGCCCCTATTCGATGAAAGGAATGATCGGTGCTTTAATATCAACTAAAAGCCATTGGCCTACTATATAAGGTCTAGATCTATACTCTCAAAACAAAATGCGCCTTACGAAATATCACTTCCAGATTTTCTAAAATTACAAAGGCAGAAGCGTCAGTCTACAAAAGCGATTAGTGAAATAAAGAAATTTAGCTTTTGCAGCAAAACTGTCTCTAAACGGAAAACACGAAGGGCGCAATGCTCTGGAGAATATTTTTAAGAATTTTTTGGCGAAAACCGCACGTCGATCGATGCAGCCATTAAAAAGCCTTTTGAATAGTAAAATTCGGCCACCACAAATAGATAATAGATACTCGCTAATTTTATCTCTGAAACCAAGATACCCCAACTTCCTTCAACCGTCAATAAATATCACGACTTCTGTTCATAATAGATGAGCATTTTTCCTTCTCGGAAAGTAAGACAAATGAACAAGCTTTAAAGCGATATGAATAACTCAGTGTACTCCAAAACTGACGAGCGTCTGATCCCTCCGCGTCTTGACAAAAATTAATTTGGAGTACAGAACTAACTGACAGGCGTGCGTCTGTGAAAAAAGATAGGTCAGAATGATAGTCTTTGGTCTGGATACAATGACAATTTTTCGAATAATTGTGGCTTCATTTGTTCGAATAAAAAAGTAATCGACACTGGTCGCTGGTTTTTAATTTATTCATAACCGCAGACTGAGGGTCAAATTTGACATATTGAGGTTTCAGCTTTTGATTGAATTTTCATGCCATATACTTTCCCCGTCATGACTTCCTCTGATAACACACACACACACACACACACACACACACACAAACACACATGCACCCACACACAGACACACACACACACAC
>NW_004797560.1:787653-791044 GCF_000002075.1 Aplysia californica
TACGCGCGCGCGCGCGCGCGCGCACATTCACACGAGAAACCATCGTCTGTCTTGTAACAGTTCCACTTTTCTTCCGCTTTGACAAAAGAGGTGAACTGGGTTCACAAAGTGGGTCTGTTATTATAAAAAAACATTTAATCTTATTACTAACGCCTTCTCTTCATTATTTATTTTAAAGTATTGTTCAACTCAGCGTAGCTAGTACAGAACGGTTGTTGGAAGCTGCAAGCACCCAGCCAAATAATCTGAATTATGTTGATCGAGGCGCAATTACAATCGATCAGACACAAATGACCCCAATATTTAGATTGATTTTGATAATAGAGTTCGAATGCAGCTCGGTCAGTGCACCTGGTGTTGCGAAATAATTGTTCTGTTGTGAAGGCCAATCGTTCTGAAAAGCCAAAATTGAAAGGAAGATACGATGGATATGACATGAAAACAATGACGTTTTTGTTGTTGTCTTTTTTTTTGGTTTTTGTTTTGTTGGTTTTTTTTCCTAGAAACGAGTTGCTAAGAGGCGACAAAATAACGCGTTTTTATATGTTGTCAATATTCCCCTGAAAAGAGGGAAAAAAGACAAGAACATAATGTATCAAAGCTTTGGGAAATGTAATTAACTACGTGATGAACCTGAACTAGTTTCTAGCAAAATCCTTTTGACTACCTTACTCTGTGCAGGTGTGAGACTCCTCTATTCTTTACAAGTGTGGACAAGTGTGGCGTCGATAGTCTAGTGGTTAGGCTACCAGACTCGTACCAGTGAGCTTGCGTGGGTTCGAGCCTCAGGCCCCTTATTGTGTCCTTGGGAAGACGCTTAACACAATTTTTTCTCACTTTGCCCAGGTGGGAATGGGAAGCCGGCCATAGAGGAGCGAAATATATTTAGAGTATGCTATTGTTTTAGCGAATATAAGAGTGTTTTTAGAGCCTATAAAAAGGCAGCTTGCACTGTATGCTTTCTTTGAAGCTGAGATTGTTTCAGAGTGCTGTCAGATCTGCTGGAGTAATAGTATACATTGCAAAGGGTATAGAGCTTGCTGTGAAGGGTGAACTTGCGTTGTACGAGAATGTATTCATTTATTTATTTATTTAATTATTTATTTCTTTATCTATCATTAGAAACTTACTGAGGAGTTGACCCGAGAAGTCATAGAGTCATATAATAATATTGCACAAACAAACGCACTCGAGTCGTTGTAAAGTAAATACATGACCAAACAGAGACAAACGTACGTGTACACACTTCATAGAAATACCTCACACACACAGAAACATACCGCGCGCGCGCATGCAAACACACAGTACGAGAGAGAGAGAGCGAGAAGAGAGAGAGAAAGCGAGAGAGAGAGAGAGAGAGAGAGAGAGAGAAAGAAAGAAAGAAAGAGAGAGAGAGAGAGAGAGAGAGAGAGAGAGAGAGAGAGAGAGAGAGAGAGAGAGAGAAATAATGAGAATCTGAAATAACCTGCTAGTACTGATAGGGGCGTTAAACCTAAAACATTTCGCCATGTTCGCCATTTTCAGCACGGGATCTTGAATATCCCTCCACACGCATGTATTTAACCCAGTGCCCACTGGGGGATCGACAAAACAATCGCCAACCGATCGCCAAACGATCGCCGGATTCGGGACCTGAAAACAAACGCTTTTGTTTTTTACTTTAAGGCTGCGAGTCGGGCGATAGGTTTGCGCCACGATGGTTGCTCTGTGCCCTCAATCTGGCTAGCCCCGTCTATCAAACCGAACCGAACCGAACCGAACCGATCGTGGCAATGGGCACCCTCCCCCTCCCCCCTATGATTTGTAAAGAGAGTCCAGTCGCAAGTCCTGCTCTTTCTTTGACTCCTTATCTCCTTCAACGGTATTGGAACAGAAGAGTCATAACATTGTTAAAATCTCATAGCCTTCCATTACATAACAATCTAATTTGGTGGAAAGTATTAAATTCACCCTTATGTGAGAGGTGTAACTCTCATAAAATTGAAGATGAATTTCACTTTTTTTTCTATTGTCAATAATGTGTCCATCAAAGTAAATTGTAAATTCCTCCCAGCCTGACTCGATCCAGTGACAGAAATATACAATGTTGGGCCCTTGATAAGAGATATGTGCACAACCCGTACTTTTTCATTATGGAAACTTTATTTAACCAATGAGTGAGTTGTATAACGTGATGCTGGCCAATGGTCTTAAACAATGAATAAACTTACTAACTTACTTACTCATCTCCTTCAAGCCTCGCCCAGTCGCTCGCTGGCGCGGAACCCCTGTGTCGGTGAGCTGTTGGCTGACAGTGGCTCTGGCACGTTCCCCTACGACGATTTCAAGGCCAACTTACTTTTTGACAGTTGCCGAAGACAAGAAATCTCTCTTACCAGGAGTTCATCCATTAGATGGAGAACTATCCAAATAGAATGAATTTTTATTTTATTTAGTGACCAATTTAGTGACGTACATTAGGTCACATAGATGTCATACCAAAAGTTAGCATTTTACGACACTTGCAACACAATTAGGTCATAATATAAGCCCCGAAGATTAGAGCTGTTACAAGAGACTAAGAACACAAGAAAGAAAGGGTTGTTTTTTAGGGGGGGGATGGGGGGAGGACAATATATTTTAGATAGGAAGGAAGGAGCAAACTCCACAACAACACCCGCCAGCAGCCCACTTTTTCAGTCTAAGCTTTGACTTTAACGAAGATAAAATCTATGATACAATACCCTAGAGTGACCGTCTTTTTTCATGGAAAGGCTAAAAGCTGTGATGATGTCTGGCAAGTAGGACACCAGTTTCCTGACCTCTCTGCTTTATGTCGGATTATGTTACAGAGTTGTAAAGATTAATGCGAGTCGAGTCACGAGTCAGGCCTCAAACTAGAAAGCTTTTCCCACAAAGTATCAGCTTCCAATGCTTTGTACAAAGAGAGTTGACACTAAAGTGGTTGTGTACTTCCAGATACTGAGATAAGTGGTTGTACTTTTGACGCCAGAGTCGAAATCTAAATTTTTTTTTTTAATGTCTTACTGTATTGGACAAATTGCATGAATTGATTTTAACGTGCTAAGTGGAAGAGAGAGAGGGAGAGAGAGAGAGAGAGAGAGAGAGAGAGAGAGAGAGAGAGAGAGAGAGAATGAGAGAGAGAGATGGAGGGAGGGATGGCGAAAGAGCAGGAGAGGGAGAAACAGAGAGACAGAGTTAGAGAGATAGAATGAAAGAGGGAGATAAAAGACAAGTGAATCAGGAGAAAGGGAGAGGGCAAAGAAGAATTAAAGCAACAAAACAGAAGAGAAGAGATCAAGATAGATAGATAGATAGATAGATAGATAGATAGATAGATAGATAGATAGATAGATAGATAGATAGATAGATAGATAGATAGATAGATAGA
>NW_004797560.1:792704-832782 GCF_000002075.1 Aplysia californica
GAGAGAGGGGGGGGGAAGAGAGAGAGAAAGATTATCGCGTCCTCCTTCACAGAACACAGATATAATCAGGCTGTCAAGAATTAAGTGAAACCCTGTGACGTCAGAGCTTGTCCGTTTGGTCACGCGAGCGAGAATCAGAAATCATAATATCACATTCTAATACACTTGATCCACAACTGTAAAAACTGGACCTTTTTTGGCATTGTGTCACACTGCTGTAGCCCTCAAGGAGGATGAAATGTGGGATTTCATTGCGAATAATTCCTAAAGGACTGCGATATCATGAGTGAACTGGAGAGGCTGTCAAAATAGATCAGCGAAACGTCTTGTGAGTTTGTAAGGCTTTTGGGGCATGCAAAAGAAAGGGCTAGGGTTCGAACCCTCTCAACGGCCTGACTTTGTGTCTTTGGGAGAGGCATTTACCACGAAGGTTTTTCATTGGATCCGTGAAGGAATGGGCACCCGGCTATAGTAGCGAAAGGCCTTGTCAGTTTTTTAATAACTAGTTACTATTTGAGCTTTTACTAAGTTGCTTGCACTGTATGTTTACCCGGGAGGCCGAGAATATTTCGTAGAGTTCTCTAGCGTCTGCTGGTTCTACTGTTGCCAGGACATTCAAAGCCAACAAAAAAAAAGAAACAGACGTTAAATATCTGTCCTGCTAACAGCAGAAACGCGCGGAGCTTGACGATGGTTCGATTTCTCTGATGTTGAGTTAAACCTGTCATCTTTCTTGAGTGAGAATCATCAACTATTTATTGCTGCTGTTGTTAAACACAGTCATCAACTTTATTTAAAAAATAATAAAGAAAAGAATAAAGAAAGAAAGAAAGACATAAAAACATCAAGACATAAAGACATAAATAGAACAGAAAAACTCCACTAGGTGGTTGATAAACAAATACAAACTCTCTACTTGGAAATGTTCGTCCTATGAACACTTATTGAAGTCACCAGAGTATTATTTTTTATAACAACACCCACTCTTAGGAGTACTTAGTATTATTCACTTGAAGGGAAAAGCGTTAAGACTAAAATGACTTAATTTCAAACACAATAACAATTTCGTACTTTTTTATCCCCATTATATACAGTATTCATGTGAGTTTTCTCCTTGTGTGTATGAGGTTTGAATCATCGCGGGGTCAAATGTTGGCTTGCCTTTCTGGAAATATTTTTTTTTCTAGCTAGCTAGACTTTTGTTTTATTTTAGTGAGCGTTTCACGGCAAATAAAACTCAATTAGGTTGTATAAGTGCCGAAGGTTAGAGGTGTTACAAGGGAGTAACAAACACGAAATGGAAGACGGAGATATAAGGACGATAGATGTTTGATAGGAAAGAAGGAAAAAAAAAACCCACACGAGTACACCCAGGAACCTCCCACGGCTAGACTCCCTGGTGAAAGACCTGATGTTGTATTGTTAGCTAGACATTATCATCATCAAGTGCCAGATCTGCGACAGACATCAGCGATCATGGTTCTCCATTAATTTCTTTGCCCATAAGCTCTTTAAAAAGCTATGTTACCCTGATTTTTCCCCTTTGTTATTCATTTGTTAAGGTAATGTAACTAGATTGCTCTGGGCCTACCCCTGCCTCGTTTGACTTCAATTTTGCCAGTGAGAGCAAGATGTTCAAGACTTTTAGACATGCAGTCGAATTAGTCCACAGCGGCCACCCGTTGTCAAAGAACACTGTGTACGTCTTTGGTGTTTAGACGTCTTGGGCAGCGCCATAAAAATATTATAGAAAAACGCAATGGGAAATGTGATGCGGTCGTTAATACAGGTAATCGTCTTGGATGGGAGGTCGTTAGAGCAGGTGGAACTTTTATTCTCAGCTCACAAAGACGTTCAACTTAAAATAAAACAGCAACTACGTCATTATTTGGATGTTCCAGTTATTATTATTTTCATTTCTTGCCTCTTTTTGTTTTTGTTTTTTTCGGGATGGTTTTGGGGAGGGGGTGATTATTAAATCAAAGTATATGATCGATTAAGTTCATTGGTAGAGCGTTCGAATTTCCTATATTTCCTTCAGGAATTTTAACGAAATTATTGGAGAGGCGGATGAAATTTAAGTGACAAAAGAACACATAGCAATTGCAAAAGAAAGAAAAATGAAAACAAGAAAATTCCTAAATAATCATAGGCAAAAAATGTTAATGATACTCAGTGATAGAAAGGTGTCTCTTGACGCTTTCCGGTCCGTCGGTTAATTTCTGTTTCCTGCTGTCTACGTTTCGCTCTCCTATTGAGATTCTCCATTAGTGTGCCATTCTGTTAATTTCCTTCTCAGACAAGTTAACAAAAGCTCCACCCCCTCCCACTCCCCCCCCCTCTCCTTGCCCCCTCTCTCGCCTCCCCTAACCTCCGTCTCTGTCTGTCTGTCTGTCTGTCTGTCTGTCTGTCTGTCTGTCTGTCTGTCTGTCTGTCTGTCTGTCTGTCTGTCTGTCTGTCTGTCTCTCTCTCTCTCTCTCTCTCTCTCTCTCTCTCTCTCTCTCTCTCTCTCTCTCTCTCCCTCTCTCTCTCTCTCTCTCTCTCTCTCTTTCTCTCTCACCAAGTAACATCTCTCTCTCTCTCTCCAATCCTTACCTTCTTCCCCCTCTCTCTCTCTCTCTCTCTCCTCCCCCCACCCCCACTCCCGTACACACACACACACACACACACACACATACACACATACACACACACACGCGGGCATGCGCGCACAAACACCTGGCTTTACTCAGACGTTTTCAACTGAGTTTGTAAAAGAGTATTTCGCAAACACTATTTCTGTAGCGACGCGTTAAAATCAGGCGCTCATCAGTTTTTGTGCTCGTAGAGTTATTGGTCTAATCTTAACACCTGTGCATGTGTATTACTTTTGATGAAAAATACCCTTCTATTGAGAAAAGAAATCGAGAGTTTTGTTTAAATGAAAGAGGTGAGGGATGCCTGGTGTCAGAGTCAGAGGTATAATTAGCGCGAAAATGGCCGCTAACGTTTAGTGACTTTCTAAGTTTGAGTGTCTTTGAAAAATGCAAATTTGTATTTTCTTTCACATTTGTTCAACGTTTTTCAGTAAAAATCCACTCAGAAATGCGTTTCAAAATTGACATAAGGGGTAGCAAGAAACTTAAAAATTTTTTAATTGTTTAAAAAAAAGTAATTTTAAAAAATAGCAAGATACAAAATGACCAGCTGGCGGAAACATGTCAGTTTCTTTGATTTCACTATCTTGACGAGCGCCTGATTTCTCCACGACTCCTTACGTTTGATGGACTAGCCCCGATTACATACTACACATAATACGAGATACTATGACTGTATCAAGTCATGCCTTATGAAACTAAATAATTGGCAATAGTATTCTTTTCCAGTTACATTTTTTTCAGTGAATAATACGTTTCCTGCTGGGTGTCTGTCCACTGCATAACCGTCTCATGTCTCTGGTCAGTAGCCCCGTCTGTATATTTAATAAACAGACATGCTTTGTCAGATGATTTGTTCAGTTCAGCTACCCGCCATGAAGCAGCCAGAACAGAAAGGACGACATGCTAAGTTCAACCGCTCACTATCGAAGAGCCAGAACAGAAATGACCTGATAACTTCAACCGCCCACTATTTAGTCATTAGAGCATAGAGTAATTATTTCAACCACCTACTATTTAGTCATTAGAGAGAAAAAAGGAAATGCTTAGTTCAATCACCCACTATTTAGTCGTTAGAGAGGTTTCAGACCTCATAACGATTTCACGCAGACAGTCGAAATCAATTGATCGAGTAGGGGTCAAACAGAATATTCCTACACGGATGGGGCAAAAGCTACAATAGGTTTGGCCTGGGGCAGTTCAGTCGAATTCGTCCAAATTCCACTGTGTGTTTCAAATCAAAGGCGTTTGTTTTCAAAGTCGATAGTCGAATCGATCACATAAGTGCCGAATATAAGTGATTAGCCGTGTTATTATATTAAGGAGTATAATTTCTTTCAAAGGAGGACGATAACACGGTGGCTGATCAATATGAAAGAAGGTACAAACAGTACCCACCAACCACCTATATCGTGTTCCAAGAGCCTGTTTTCTAAGAGATTCGAAAAAAGGACATTCGCACCATAGTACAGTATGATACCAGCTCAATGTCTTCTTTATAGTTTCTTTTTAAAATGTTTTTTTCCCTCGTGTCCCCCTTTTCAGTAGTTGCCATGTTGATGATCTTATTCGCTTCTGACAATCATTGATCATGAAAATTACAGTTAGAACTGTGACATTTCGACACTAAAATAGAACAATGAGAAATTAATAAGTACAACATGATTCTTGTTGAACCAACCGAAAATACTATTATATTTATGTCTTGAACGCATGGGTATTACTTGGGTTTTTTAAATGTTTATTTAAAAAAATAAATTGAGATGCGACCTGACCTTATCAATGATAAAACGATATACCTCCCTCCCTCTCTCTCTCTCTCTCTCTCTCTCTCTCTCTCTCTCTCTCTCTCTCTCTCTATCTATCTATCTATCTCTATCTATCTATCTATCTCTCTCTTTCTCTATCTATCTATCTATCTCTCTTTCTCTCTCTTTCTCTAATTCTCTCTTTCCTTCTGTACCTCCATCCCCACACACACACATATAAATACTCTCGTGCGCAAATAAATACATATACACGTTTGAACACATGCACACGCCACACAGAAACATATTATACGAAGGATCATACAAACTTACTCCCACGCAAACACATATACGCAAAAACCATCTTTAGCTGGTTCGTACCCCCCCCCACCCCCACACACACACCTCAATCAATTTTTCTCCTCTGTGCGTCACAAGGAACTCAGGCAAAGAGAGGAAATTCAACTTTTCAAAAAGTATCACGTGGAGCATGGAAGCCGTTAATGATTTACCCGTCTCAAATTCTAAGCTTTACTTAAAGTGAAAAATAATGTTCGTCTAATGTTTATTCCTGGTGTTACGGGAAAGTAAGCAAACACATTTAATTGTCTCAGCCAAGCATTAACGTTGTAATTAGAATTGTTAACAATAAAAAATACGGCCAATTTGTTACGTGATTCAGACAATCAATTCATGAACTACACGCTTTATGTGGGTCTGTAAGAGATATTATACAAGCTCAGATTTTGCATATAATCCTGTTTGTAATCTAAACTTAATAGTAGGCTATATTGTCTATCATGTAAGGAGTTTTGAAAAATGAGCTTCTCTTGATAATCGTCGAAAAAGGATATCGGTCGATTTTAAACTGATGCCATTTTATGTTCTTGTTCAAATTTAATATGTCTATTATCATTCCATACCTGTAAATTATACAAACTTTGTCCACGGGGGTGAAATCACAGAAGTGACTACTTTTGTTATGACTCCGCAATAACCATTTTGGGATAAAGAGAAATAAACTGCTTCTTTCCAACAATTGACTGTGAAAGGCTTGAATTTTAGCACACTCAATTGATTTTATATTTGGATTAATTTTTTGGTCCAAGTGAACTATATTACCAAGTTGGGTCTGCCATTCATTTCAGATCCAAAAACTCCAAACCGACCAAATATGACCAAGGCAATTGTCTTATGAATAAAAGCGAAATATTCTATTTGATACGTTTTGATTTTGTGCACCAGAAAACTCTTGCGTGTTCAAATAGATTATAGGGACTCCCCTTCCCCTCCCACCTTTCCTCCTTTTCCGCCTTCCTTTTCATGATTGGGATTAGAGGCTTCATTAATTTAAATTCACAAATAAACCAAGCGCAGATGAGTGCAAAGCGTAGATTAAACCCCCGTGCACTCCTATGACCTGATGCAGTTGCGGCGAGCGTCGTGAGAATTTTACTGCTCTGAATAAAAAGCTAAACTGTGAATGTGAAGTAATTGTAATAATTGAGGTGTGTAGACGTCATCTCTTGGCCAAAAACGTGGAACTTGTACTGCGTCTCTCCGGGTTTCGCCTTCCCCAAATCCCTTCATCCCCCTCGATGCTCTTCACCCATTTCCTCCCCACCTTTTTCTCTACCACCAAAGTCCCCTCTGTTCCCCCCTCCCCTTTCATCTCGTTTCCACCATCCCCCATCCCCTTCTTCCACAACCCATCCCAATCCCTGTGGGGAAGTTTGTGCCTCAATATAATCAATAAGTGCACTTTAAATAGGAAACCTCCAGCCCCTCAAAAACAAACAAACAAAAAAGTACATTTAAAAAGCCAACAAAAAAGCAAAACAAAAACAAAAGACACACACAAACACACACACAAAATAACAGGCACTCATCTGAAATTATGCAGTTGCGAGGGCCATAAAACCTCTACTAAAACAAAACTAAATTAAAGAAACAAACTTAAAGTGTGCTGTAAATAAATCGTATCTATCTACTTTTACGAACTGATCATTTCCTTCTCATTGCAGACGCACTCTCTGAAAGACTTCCCTTCTTTCCCACCACAACTGCAAAATGACGTCGTCAATATACGGGTTCATCACACTGTCCGTGGTCGCGCTCATCTCGCAGACGACCTGTCGCTCCCTGGACCTCCTCCTTGACGGAGACTTCAACAATGGCCTCGCTTCCTTCGACGGATCTTCCAAGTGGTCGCGCCTCCCCCTGGAATTCCTGGCAGCATTCGACCTTGACCCGCACCAAGCACAAGGTCAACATCTCGCCGAGGCGCCGGAAGCACCGCTGATGGAGGCCATGAAGAGGTCACGTGGTCCGTCGCCCAGAAGGCTGAGGTCTTACCTGAGGCGCGCCGCAGGACTCAGAGGGATGAAGAGAAAGATGTTCTGGCAGCCGTTGGGATACATGCCAGCTTCTGCGCGTGCGCATAACAACGTCCCGGAAGTGGTGAACGAAAACAGCCAGGACTCCGGCACGAATGTCTTCAGATACGGCTAAGTGCCAAGACTTTATTGCTTCTATACAACACAGCCCTCCTTGACTAAGCTCTTTTCATTCTGTCGGCATAGAAAACAATCTCAGACTCAGATCAAGTTACTTCTGTGAAGGTTAAGTGATCTTTTTTTCAGGTGCCAAACGAGATCAATGGTAATCGCTTTTAAGTGATAGTGACGGTGTATTCTGTGTATTCATGTTAATAAATTGCAACAGACCTATAGGATTAAGTAAACCTTGAAAATTAAAATTAATAATTTAAAAAAAAACAACTTATATTCATTATTAACAGAATGAAGAAATGTAAAACTAGAACATCGCTATTTTTGCACAAACCAAATGCTGTTGTTCGCTTGATTAGTTTATCCTTATTAAAGTCAATCAGTAAAGGGAATAATTCATATTCGATACATTTTATTGAGTAAAGAGAAGCATTTCGACACAATAATAGTCTTTTCATTTAGTAAAGTAGAAAAAGTAAGAGAGAGAAAGAAAAACAGAGGGGAAGAAAAGAGGTAGGGCGTACCAGTGGCGCCCACCAGTCACCCTTGAGTCGTTTTTCCAAAGTGTACAGCGATCAACCAGAATCTACATAGTGTCTTTGATTATATATGTATATTTGAAAGAACTACTAGACGCACGTAATACATTGAAAGCACATCTTTACATGAAAAGCAATAAATAATTCCACTTTACTGATCCCTAGGGGGACATTTGATTTACTTTGGCGTAACATGATATATATCATACAAACATAAAAAAGATACAAAAGACCTTATCAAACAGATAAAAACTACAGAAAATCCATTGCTGGTCGCCACTGTGCAGCACCCTGTTTCATGAGTTGAGGTTTTCGTGTCTTGCCCAAGGACACACCCCAGTGGCCACCCACCGAAACACTGAGTCAGAGGAGAAGAGTGCAGTGTGTCAACGAGTAAACACCAACAAAATATATTTTGAGAAAAATTCTATTACCTGTTGTGAGTTGTACGTTCTTATATCCTGTTCTGTGGTGTTCTTGTTTGTTTGGTTGTTCATTTTTGTTTGTTTTCGTGTTTCTTGCTTCGTTTTATTCATTTTCCACAAAGCTCACAAAGTTTAGTTTCAGTCAGACTTTTACGGGCAATTGCAACTCAAATACGCTATTTCAGTTCCGATGAGTAGAGGTGACACAAGAGAGTAACATACACTAAAGAAAGAAGGACGAGAAATAAGAATGATTGTAGTTTGATTGGACAAAGGGGACACACGACACCATAGCACCAGTCAACTGCCAACGTAGTTTATTTTGGTTTAGCGTTTTCAACACAGATATGTCAGAGGTGTTACTTGAGAGTATAATACACAAAAAATGGAGGAGATATGAGAACGATAGTTGTTTGATATGAAAGAGGGAGCATGCCACACCCGAGTACCCCCTGTCCACCCACCAACTCATGAATGTGTCCTGCTCCAAAGTTAGACCGAAGGGCTAGAACCCAAATGGCCGCTGGATCGGAAAAGTAAACGTAAAATAAGTCCTGCTCCAAAACAAATTAATGTTTCATGTATGTGTGTTGTACTTTGTTGTTCCATGTCACTTTGATTTTTTTAAAGAGAAAGGACCTCCAAATTATTAACATCAAGCTCCAAGACGACTGAGTTAAATGTAAAAATTCTGTAAAGTGTCTTTCCCAAGAATCCAATTTCAGTTTTAGTACAATGTTTTCATGGCACTTGAAACACAAATTCAACATAAAAGCGTCGAAGATTAGAGGCGTTACTAGAGCGCTAAGAAAAAAAAAGCAATAACAAAAAAATGGAGAGATGAGGATGATAGATGTTGGAAGAGATAAAGATGATAGATGTTTGAGGTGATAAGGGTGATAGGCAAAGAAAAAAGGAAACAAACGAAATGAAGAGATAAGGATGATAGATGTTGGAAGAGATAAGGAGGATAGATGTTTGATAAGATTTGCAAAGCAGGAGCAAACACGACAAACGTGCCTGACCGTCCACCAGCCTCTAATGACGTGAAACAAAAATATTCTCTCATTAACAATTTAACCTAAATCTTAATATTCAGCAACGGGCTGTGGGTAATTTCGGTCAGACGTAGGAAACACAGCATTGCTATTTATTTTTCGATTTCAACATGCTCACCCCAGAAATTCAAGATACCCGTCAATATAAATAATTGTCTAGGAAAAGATATGCTGGCTTGTAGGTCTACTTCACTTGGTCATAATAACCATGATCGTTGATAATTGGATTCTTTGCAAAAGATAAAGTTTCCAGCTCACTTTGACAAGAACATTTCAATAAAATTGCCTCCTCGATCCTGTATATCAGTGGCCTAACCCAACAGAGTGGGAGTATTTTTTATTTTTTATTATTTTTTGGGGGGTAGAGGGGAAAAGGGGGAAGGGGTAAGTGTTTTACGACGCTCACAACCTCAAAAGATCATGAGATGATATGAGCGCGCTGGCCATATTAAACATTTTCAGTTGGTAGAAAATGTTGACTTTTGCCGAAGCCTACACTTATCGATTTTGAACCAAGGGATCTTTAACGTGTGCAACTTGTGCAGGGACCTCCGTGATTGTTTGCCCTTTTCCTAGAAGACCAGGTGTTAGATCTTACCTACGCTAAGATCAGGGGAGCGGCTGAAAGAAAACAGTAAGAAGGAGCCAAGTTCAAGGAGTAGCAGCAGAAAGGCTGCAGAAAGAGCCAGGAGCACAAAGGAAGGGGCAAAGAAGGTGAAGGGGTGACGGCAGAAAGTGGAAAGGGAAGCAGACGACAGAACATTGTTAGAGAGCTGGAAAGGGGGTTAAAGGAGAAAACTTTGGAGAAGAGAATTTCCCATTGCTTTCCGGATTCGAACCCGGTGTTACGTTCTGGCTATGTTTATAGCTTGACGAATAATTATGTACTGTGCTCACAAACAAACACAAGACCTCTGTGAGAGTAAGTAGTAACGGAAGTTGTTTATATATTCACAAAAGGGTCACGGCACGACCTAGAAGCGTTACAACATTGTTGGCCTATTAGATCCAAGCTACGTAGGTACACTCATGACATCCCCCCCCCCCCCCCCCCGTTTTAAAAGTTACCTTATCCTTTTTTAAATGATGTTGAAAATCAACCTTGGGAACGATAGTTCTTGATGACATCATGACTTGATTACACTCAGAAATGTATCCAGAGGCGAGTTAGTGTTAACACTTAAACTGATCAGCTCTGGTAGCTTTTACTTTAGTGTAAAATGCCTAGTGTACTTTGCATGAGTGTTGTGGTCAACAGTGAATCACATTTTCAATAACTTTGCCAACAACGACCATCTGTTTGGTTTTCTTACTGTGCGACCACTGACGTCTAGTAATATAATGTGGAGCCTTGTGTGCCTCTGAGTGTTTCGGTGAAGGAGGGGTGCCTCCACGACCAGGAGTGTGTTCGTGCACTTCTTGATCCTTTTGTGGAGATTTGCGAACTTGACTGATGGTCTGGGCGCTTGAGGTCCAGCTTGATCACATACGATGGGGGTTGGGACAATATGGTGTACATTGCTTGGTATGAACAACCCTCGCACTGGTCTGGTTGGAGGTCATGATGAGGCTTTCCTGACTGCAAGAGGGGCTGTCAGTTTCTGCGAAGCAGCCCTCTCTTTGTGTTGATGACGTAATACCTATTATCTACTTGCTCTTTTACTTGAGCTGCGACTGTCTCGGTACCTGGTGAAGGACTGGGTTTTTAAAAAGTCGCGACGTCTTTTGTGTGACTGTTGTAGTATTTCGCTTTGCGGTACGCTTCCTGGAAACAACTGCAGTAAACCGTACGCCTTTAAGGTCAATGTGGTCTTGACGGTTCACGTGTTATGAGTGCACTCACGGTACCCTTGACGGATGCACTGCTCAAAGAGAAATGTGAACAATGAAAACGGCAACAATAGCAAAGGCATATGTTGTAAAGCTTACCTGCTATTTAAAATGGGGAAGTAGATGTTAGTTCTGCTCTTCTGACACTATGATATGTTCTGGCTATGTTTATGGTTGACGAATGATTATGAAACGTGCTCACAAACAAATTCAAGACCTCTGTGAGAGTAAGTAGTAACGGAAGTTGTTTCTGTATTTACAAAAGGGTCACGTTACGACCTACATGGGTTACAGCGTACAGACTTCAACATAAGCCAAATTTGCTGTTTTTTATCGACTTGTGTGCCACACCATGGACATTCCTCAGCTAAAATTTTTCGTGCACGTCATAAATGGACGTATGGTCTCGAACTTTGCTCACTTTGGTGGCTATAAAAGCCGACGTTTGCTCAAAATCCAGCATCACACGAAAATGCCACCAAGACCAAAGCTGAGAGACTTTTTCGTTTTGTTTTTGTTTTTGTAAGTGTTTTTACGGGGCTCACAACTGCATAAGGTCATATGTGCGCGCGGGACACATTAAACTTTTTCAGTTGGTAGGAAATTTTGAATTTTGCCCGCGTGGCGGCCGAAGCCTACTCTTATCGATTTTACACCATCAAGGGATCATTAACGTGCGCAACTTGCACACGGGCCCTCCGAGATTTTTCGCCCATTTCCGAGAAGGCTAGGTGTAGGTCTTTCCTACCAGAAGACCAGGGGTGTGGCTGAGAGACAACAGCAAGAAGAAGCCAAGGAGTAGCAGTAGAAAGGCTGTAGAAAGAATTAGGAGCCCATAGTAGGGGGGCAAAGGAGATGAGGGAGTGGGGGCAGAAAGAGGAGACGAAAGCAGACGACAGAACATTGCTAGATGGCAGGAAAGGAGGTGAAAGGAGACAAATTTAGAGCAGAAAATTTTTCGGTCAGTTCCCGGATTTGCACTCGGGACCAACACCTTAACTTCTAGGCTGCGAGAGCCCCCTGAGAGACTTTGATGGTGCCGGATCTATGACCTGGCTGCAGGATGGAGTTGGGGCCCAAGAAGTTACCAGAAGGCTTTCAGTGTCACACTCTGTCATTGTCCGCTTGAGGCAGCGCCAATAAACCACTGGAAAAGTCCTAGAACGCCCTCGTGCAGGTCGACCCAAGAAGACAACTCAGAGTGTTTGCTAGTGGTCCTTAACTTATGTTGAAGTCTGTAGTTGGCCAATTAGGTCCAAGCTATTGATGTACACTCATGATGCCCGGGACCAAATTGAAGGAGAGGCGAACACCGTAACATCTCGATCACGGGGGCCCCATAGACTGGGATACAGCTTCTCATTAGAAAGTTGAAGATGCTTGATAACATGAGTCACGACACTGGAGGATCAGGAGCTTGTCATATAGTACTAAATATATATATATATGTTTTTTGTTTTTTGTTTGGGTTTTTTGTGGGGGGGGGGGGGGGTAAGTGTTTTACGGCGCTTGCAACTACGTAAGGTCATACGAGTGCGCGGGACACACCTAACAATTTCAGTTGGTAGGAAATTTTGAATTTTTCCCAGGTGGCGGCCGAAGCCTACTCTTATCAATTTTAGACCACCAAGGGATCATTAACGTGCGCAACTTCCACACGGACCCTCCAGAATTTCCTGCCAGAAGAATAGGGTGTGGCTGAAAGACTGCAGTAAGAAGGAATCAAGGAGAAGCAGTGGAAAGACTGCAGAAGAGTCAGAAGCCCAGAAGAGGGGGTGAGGGGGTGATAGCAGAAGGTGGAGACGAAAGCAGACGATAGAACTTTGCTAGAGAGCAGGAAATGAGGTGAAAGGAGACAATTTTAGAGAAGAAATTTTTTCAGTCGCTCCCGGATTCGAACCCGGGACCTTTGAATGAGAGGCGAACACCATAACCTTTAGGCCATGAGAGGCCCTGAAGATTTATCAAATGTGGTGTTACAAACAAGAGGATGAAAAAAATACATATAGAATGAGTAAATATAAGGACAAAAGATCTTTGATTAGATAGGAAAGAAGAAGCAAAGCACACCAGAGCACCCACCAACCACCCGCAGTATAAGAGGGCAGACGTGACTGGACCTACCACGCCAGCGCCTTCAAGCATAACGCCAACACATTTTGGTTTATGAAATCCTTGCGTAATCCGTGAACCAGGGTTTACGGTTTATTTAAGGCAAGGCCAAGTTTAAACGTAGCTAATGCGGAAGCTTTTAAGGTTAATAATAGCACACACGATCACACCGTACAAATTAAAATCTGAAATTCAAAAGGGCATGGTGTTTTAGAAATGGGCTCCATGCCCCATAACATCATCATTAAAGAGTTCTTTTATCTTTAAAAAGAAAATAACAATATGCTTTAATGCTCTTTCACCCCTGCACGAAAGGTATTATCGGAGGGAAAAAACGTCATCCTATTTTACATCCAACGACAAATATTGCTACTGATTGAAAAAGTTCGTCGCTGGATGTCTTTGAGTGCTTAAAGATTAAGATGTCTTGTGTGTTCTATTTTGGACATGTTTTATAAATAGATTAATTAGCTGTTCATTCAGGAACAGCTTCGCAGCCCTATTTGGATTCTTAACAGACGCCCCCCCCCCTCCCCTTTAGATAAAACCTCTCTCCCAGCTACATCTCTTCCTGCTCCTTGTTTGTGCCTTTCGCAATCATTTCTGCCATTTCAAGGCTTCAGTTTTAGCAAGAATTTTACATGGCTTGCAACAAAATTAGGTAATGTAAGTGTTGAAGAGTTTTTAGGTGTTACAAGAGAGAAGCAAGCACAAAAAGAAGCAGGAGAGTTAAGGACGACAGAAGTTTGACAGGAAAGAAGTAGCAAACTACACCAGAGCACCCGCCAACCAACCAAATGACCAGGCCTGTTTTAGTATGAGCTCGTAATATGCTTATCTTGATATTAAATATGCATATCTCTTTCTCATAGAATGGATGTTTTAAACGTTAACAGATCAGGTATTTTTAAAAATGCACAAGTTCTAATTTTGAACTTTGGACAAGATACTGTTGAACTATAATTTTAAGAAAATTAAAATATAACATAAAATTAAAATGTATAACTTAGTATAAATCAACATCTTTGGCTTCTATAGTAATAATGCAAACTTAACATGTGTTCAAAACAGACTCAATCTGAGACTTTTAAAAAGTAAAAATCAGGGTATCGACATACACACACTCCTTGAGTGATGAGAAAAAGTGGCAGAGCGTGAACTAAATAGAGGAGGAGAACCCTGTAGTAAAGAAGATGCGAACTAAAATGTCATGGATAAAAGTCAAACATCACCAAAAGAAAAAGAGAAAGAAACGGAAATATCAGATAGCAAGTGTTCTTTGTATCGTGTGTTCACTTCACATTGAGAGACAACAAATAAAGTGGTTTGGACGCGTTGTTAGAATCGGCCATAACAACGAGCCTTAACAAAGGCTCACAACAAGCGACTGGAGGTCAATATTGAGTCAAAGAGACCGTTCAAGAGCACAATAAAATTAATATGAAGATCCAAAAAGCAACACACTTGGCCTACGTACGAAAATCATAATAATATTATCTCCCCTTCGCTGTATAAGAGGACAGAAAAGATAACATAAGTAAAGACGATGAACCTGTCATCGGCTTCCTCCATCCACACACACACACACACACACACACACACACACACACACACACACACACACACATATATATATATATAATATATATATAATATATATATATATATATATATATATATATATATATATAAATTGCGTACGAAAACACAATAGTGAAGAGTCATTCTCATTACCGGTGAGTATCAACCATCTTCCCGGAGAGGAGTGCCAATTTCAGTTTGCTAATTCGATAGAACTCATCACAAAGAAACAGTTGACAGTGGCAAAAGTAGTACGAAAGTGGAAATTAAAAAGTAGCATCGATGTGCAAACAAAAGGCAGTTCATAAATATAAATTTAAAATGAAGTTAATGGTGAAGTAGTGAACCAAAATAAAAGGAGGCAAGTCTTTTGGGAACTTGGAAAGAACTATTTATTAACGATTTCAGTCGATGAAACATTAAAGAGCCACCTTTTTTATAAATGACAAAAATTCAAGGTGGCTTACAAAGCTTCACAAAATGCCAGTCTCGTATTACAAAGAACCGAGGGAAGGAAAAAATGTGTCGATTTACATATGAAACTCAAAAAATAACTGTAAATAACGAGTTATTGTTTTCTATCAAGAGGTGTACTAAACTGAGTCCAATGAATATGAATAAATAATATTAATATGGAAAATGTTTCTTATCGCCTTGAGGAAAACCCCTGGTACTTTGTAGATGACAATTCAATAACCCATTGTGTTACGAGTGGAAACCTGAAGTCTTTGCGAAACGTTCGCTGCCTCAGAATTACAAAGCGCTATCTGCTCAGCACTTGGTTTTGAGAAATCTGGCGTCAAAACTCTTGAATTTCTCAATAAGACAACTTTTCCGAACGCAGTTCTTAGAATGTCTTGAAAACGACTCCAAATAATCTTATGATTTTAATTTTAATAGACCAGATAGAAATTTTAGTTTCTGACCTTACGGTCGTAATAACTCAAAACGGCCAAAAGAGTCAGAGAGAACTTTGCAATTCTAAGGTAGCGCGTTCGCATTTACAAGTTGCATTTACTACCAGAAAGTACTTTCATCAACGTAATGTTTGAAAAAAACAAAAACATTATGTCGTTACGTACAGCAGCTAGAAATAGGACATCACACCAGAACACCCACCACCATTGCCTGCTGTTATGAACAGTGAATTACAAATAATCTCTCTCTCTCTCTCTCTCTCTCTCTCTCTCTCTCTCTCTCTCTCTCTCTCACTCTCTCTCTCTCTCTCACTCTCTCTCTCTCTCTGTCTCTCTCTCTCTCTGTCTCTCTCTCTCTGTCTCTCTCTCTCTCTGTCCTTCTGTCCTCCCCCCTCTCTCTCTCCTTCTCTCCCCCACCCCCCCTTCTCTCTCTCTCTTTCCTTATCTCTCTCATCCTTTTTGCTGGTCATTCATTAAGCTATTATCAATTTCATGCTTCCCAAGCCTTTCCAAAAAATTAACAATAAAGAAAGACACTAAAAAGCAGGAAGCTGGACACTCTTGAGACGAACCAGTATTATCAATCATTGCTAACCCGCTATTACACTCTCTATATTATCATTTCCTAATTTCCCGGGTCAGTAAATTGTTTTTCTGCCAATCAGGATTGAATTAAACTGATCACTGCTTTTAGTATAAAGGTATTTTTAGCTTTTTAATGAGAACATTCTGAAGTCAGAATTATAAGAATAGCCTCTGCCTCTACTGAACCTTGTCACTGGGAAAAAATAATATCGACAAACTAAATCTAAATCATTAAGCTTTCAGAAAGAGCCAATCTGGATGTGTAAAATATTATGGGGCTCTTTTGGGTGGTTCATTTAGTCCTTACGAAACTGAATAATTTGTTTGTTTTTATTTTTTTAAATAAAATCATCATATGGAAAGGTATCACGTTCTGAAAATGTATGATGTTGGGTCAACATACAAAAAGAATTGTCTTTAGAAATATTTACTAAGGCTAAAACATATCCAAACAATGATTGCCAAAGCAACGCATTCTTGTCAAATGAGAGTTTGAGTTCGCGTATAAGAAGCAAATCAACACAATAATAAGCATTAGTGCAGGGAATACGAACAATTTGTTTGTTTTGTTTTAGTAAGTAAAAGTTTAGTTTTAGTAGAGGTTTTATGGCACTCGCAACTGCATAGGGTCATATGAGCGCCAGAAGATTAGAGGTGTTACAAGAGAGTAACAAACATAAAAAGAAGAAGGGGAGATAAGGACGATAGATGCTTAATAGGAAAGAAGGAGCAAACCACACCAGAGCACCTGCCAACCACGAATACGTACGAGAGTAGGCAGAATTGGCGCCCTCCAAGCACCCACATAAAACAATTGTCATAAGTAAGCTTTTCGAACTCTAAAGCATACCGAGACATAACTGCGTAGAGCCAATTGTCAAAGCAAAGCAATCTTGTCAAAAACTGAGAAGCTTCAAAAGAGATTTAGACATCCAAACAAACAAAATTACGTAACAATTAACAAAAAAGGCATGCTTCTTAAAGACATGGCATCATTCCTCCAACGCATTTTTTCCTTTCCGTTCTTCTTTCTTTCATCTCCATTTTATTTTAAAAAAGATTCACCTTGAACAAATATATTATATGATGATCGTCGCTCGGCTTAAAACCTTTTTGTAACGAGTAAACGCTGAACCCGTAGAATCAGGGTTTAGATCTGATTAGAGAATATAATTAGGTAATGAAAGGCATTCATTTTTACTGGCAGACATGTATTAATGTGAGGTATCAAGGACAGTGTGGGAGGGGCTTCGTGTGACGGACAGAGAAATTGGACGTCAGATTCTTAAGATAACGATGAACTCCGGGTGAGTTTTTATGGTCAAAGATGACGTCACGAATAAAGAGGATTAATAACTCTCCCCCCTCCCTCCTCCCAATCAATCCCTGCCAACCCCCCCCCCCCCCCCCCGTTTTTTTTTGTAAGCCAAAGAAAAAACAGGAAAAAGTAAGCCAGATTTTGATAATAATCATTGAACCCGAAATAATCTAAACAGTCTTTAAAAAGATCAGAAATATCTGTAGAACCAATCGCAAATAATAGAGGCCGATGGAGAATCGTCAATAAAGTGAAGCAGTCAAAGGATTCACTAAGAAACTTTTAGATTTTAGTAAGGATTTTACGGCACTTACAAAGCTTTAGGTCATACAAGTGCCGAAGATTAGAGGTGTTACAAAAGAGTATCAAACACAAAAAGAAGGATGGGAGATAAGGGTGGTAGATGTTTGACAAGAAAGAAGGAGCAAACTACATCATAGCACCCGCCAACCAACCACTACTAAAAATATCATTGACCGGCACAAGTTGGACATAGTAACATTGTCAACTATGTCAACGTTTGTCCTAGAGGTTTAAAAAACAAACAGGAAAATATAAAAATACAACTATGGCTTTTGAAAGTGGGTTTTCAAAGCTCAGGCCTGTTAGCGGTACATTTATCAGACACAAAACACTTGAAGAGGATTTTTGTCAGAGTAACAATTTAAAAAGGCGTTATTCTGAAATCATAATTACCATTCAGACAAAAACTTGTTAGTTTTAGTAAACGTTGATTTTTTTCGACACAAGTAGGGTAACTCTGTTCGCAAAGCGGGCATTTTTTCAAAGAGGGCGTCACCGGATTTTGAGGTCATTTTTTAAAATTGGTTCAAAGAGAGGAGTGAACCATCTTGTTATACAGAATCTTTGGTAGCAGTAAACTACCACAATAATCACCTCATGACGCCAGCTCGCAATTTTTTTTAACAAATCTGAAGCACACAAGCAGCGCAGGCGTGTTTAATACTAGAACAAATAGTATATTATTTACTGGTATTCGAAAACACAGTGTCTGCTCGGACACTGACACGATCCTTCTAAAGAATAATTTTCCCTCTTTAAAAACATGTATTGCATTTTGATTTACGCCAAGAAACGAAACAATCACAATATTGGTTTTCGCCATTCTATTAACAGAAAAATAGAATGCAGTTTTATGCAAACTGCAAAGATGCATTGGTCCAAAAAGAAAGAGAAGCACGTCATTCTCAGAAAGAAAAAGACCCACAATGTACGGTACTCGCATTCATGCCGTGGTAGAAGGACACACGTGTCCGAATACACACAGGAGTTTAAATGGACACTTGTCCAAAGAGACGCAGCCATTGGAAAAAGTACAGAACACTCGCATTTTGGTACATATTGACCTTAAATATAACGAAATAATTTTTAAAAACCCAGGTAACAGAATAGTAGATCAACATAGCACATGAAATAACATTACAATCATTCAAAACTTTCATCGCTCACACAATCGTTTTAATTAAACATTGTGATAGATTCAAACATTGTTAAAAAGCTACAGGAATATGGATAAGAACGACTATAATACTTTTTGCGTAGTAATGATCATGCACTAAAAACATACACATTCAAGAACAGCAACAAAATTCATTGTTGGGGTGAAAGCTAAAACTCGCTCTCATGTGAACAGATTCAGGGTACTCGCACTGAGCTTTACAGACAAACATGTGTTTACAATGTCGCCTGGCAACAGCGGTGAGTAGTCTCGGACCTCCGTCTTGGTAGCAATGTCTAAACAGACAGATCTGATTGGTTCTTGCATCACGTGACCCAGCTGATGCCCACCAATGACAACCAAGCACCCACCAACATGAGCCAAACCAAACCGGACCCTAGGGTTCTCGCTCAGGTTCTTAAGGGTTGTCACGTGACTAAGATGTCTTTTGTCCGGCTCAAACTTGTACACCTGGGGGATATGAAACTGGTATAAGTTTGACTGTCAAAATCAGTAGCACTTTTCCATGTCTACATTACATCAGATGGGAAACATCAGCCATACTTCTCCGTGTCCACATTATAACAGACGTGAAAATTTCAACCATACTTTCCATCTCCACACGTTAATAATCAATAGATGGATGACTGAAATGGTATTGCGATGTAACAAGATCGTGTCACCTATCCAAGACCATTCTTCATGCAACTGTGCAGGGGAGGAGAAGAAGAGGAGGGCAAAGGAAGGGGTGGACCGCCAATAGTGCAGAATGGACAGGGAAATCTTTCTTTAGCCCAAACTCAGGCGCTCGCAAAAAAAAAAACAACGTGAAAATTGGAGGCACCTGCTGATGAGGCTCTTTGTCATACAGCGCCCCAACTTTCCTCGTGGGATTATGTGCTCAGTGACAGTGAGTGATTGTACATGTACAGCCCATAATATCCTCGCTCGACAAAATGCAAAGTTTTGCGATTTAAACTGTCAGCAGACCCTAGACCTTCCACCCTGAAAATTCTCGGCTTCTCGGGAAGCATAGAATGCAAGAAGCTTTGAGAACTCAAGCGGAAAACCAACACGATCTTTTGCTATCTATGGCCAGGTACCTATTTCCAAAGTGAGGAATCAGGCGCACATCAGTTATGGGGCATATAGAACTATTGATATCACCTTATAGTTTGTTCGCATGTCGTGTTTTTTTTTCTGGCGAAAAAGTACCCATCTATCTTGAATAGAATTTGAGATATTTATGATTGAAGGAGATGAACGTCGCCTGTTGCAAGATGTTAAAGTAATGAGAAAATACCCGCCAAAGTTTGGTGAATTCCAAAGTTTGAGTGTCCTTGAAAATACACATTTTCTGTGTTTGTGTTTGTGTGTGTGTGTGTGTGTGTGTGTGTGTGTGTGTGTGTGTGTGTGTGTGTGTGCATGTGTGTGTGTCTTTGATCAACGTCTTTCATAAAAATCCAAACAGAAATGCGTTTTACATGGATATAATAGTTGTTTAACAAATTATGAAAAATAAATTCATTAAATATACTTTTTCAAAACAAAATCTTTGAAAATTACCGAACAGGCAGAAAAAAAATGTTTCTTCGAGTTCATTATTTTGACGAGCGCGTGATTTCACCTCCATGGCATACAACCATACCTCCCCATGTCCACAGACAACGTAGACGAGACCATCCAGCCCAGACGTCACTGCACGTGCACTGAGCAGGCTTGGGGGCATCCCTGTCACGTCCACCTTGAAGGCTGAGTACAGGCCGGAACGGAGAGCCACAAAACACTGAAGAGAAAAAAGGAAAGGAGAAAACGTATTATCTGTCCCTATAAACAAGATGCATTTGAGAGATAGAAAGTCCAATGGAAAGAAGAAACATTTTATTTGTTCTTGATAATACTTTTGTTCATCACGAAATACTTGAATGAAAGAAAGAGAAGAAAAGAAAAACACATATTTTCATTAGAATTTATCCTTTTTAACATTTTGGCGAAACCTGAAGCACTTTAGAGTTAGAAGAGAAACGGAAAGAAAAGAAAAACTCATTACATTCGTCCTTTTTAACACTTTGGTTCAATACAAAATACCTGAGAAAAAGAAAGACATGGAATGTAGAAAACATCCTTTGATTATTTTTAGTACTTTGGTTCCATGCAAAGCACTGGAAATAAATTAAAAAGGATAAAATATTTCATTTGTACCTTTTTACACATTGGTTTAACACAAAACACGTGGGGATAAAAGGGGGGTTGAAGAAAATACTTTGTAATTAACTTCCGTTTAAAAACTTTGGTTCAAGACAAAGCCCTTGAGGGGAAGCTAGAAAAGTAAATGAGAGAACAATTTATACTTCCTTTTTGAACACTTTTGATTAGAGATCTATATTCATAGAAACCTTCGCCAGGTTAATACATGTTTGCCTAGCCATAGAGGAAGTGAACTGCCCAAATCGCCGCACTAGAATCAGAAAAGTGTATCTGCCCAGTGCCTAGTTTGAAGAAATTTGACGTCAATTCTTTTTTTTAGTTTGACAACTTGTCAAGTTTTTTCGAATGCATTTCTTTGAATATCTTGATAACTCCGAATAAGCTTATGATTTTGCTTGAGCAGATAGCACATTTGGTTTCTGACTCGTGGTCTTAGTGACTCAAAACGGCCAAAAATGTCAGATAGAACTTTGTAATTCTGAGGTAGTGAAGTACTACTTGCCTTAGGAATATTATGGAATGCTCCGAATGAGAGACATCTTCAATACGTTTTGAATCTAGGAAAACCTATGTATGTGTGTCTTACTGTTTAACAAGTGTGACGGGGCTTTACATTTCAACACAAAGAGCCTATTATTCCATTGCATTTTCTTCTCGTTTCACCTGTACAAGTTCAGTTTTCGAAACAGGTTTGCGGCACTTGCAACACAATAATTATCAGATCACATCATTTTTTTGAATGTGTAAGAGTTTAACCGTATAGGCAACGCAACAAGGTCATATAACTTAATAAGGGCCAAAGATTTAAAGAGTTATAGAAGAAAAAAGTAACAAACACAAAAATACATAAGAAATAGGAACGACAGATGCCGTTAGGATTAAACGAGCAAACCACACCAGAGCACCCGCCAGCCATCCATAGGTCATACTATCATAAGCACCGGAGGTAGCATTAAAGAGTAACACACTTAGAAAAGAAGGAAATACGACAGACTTTTTTAGGAATAAAGGAGCAAACCACACCAGAGCACCCGTCATCCACCCACATATCCTCATATTATTATCATGAGACCCGGGGGTGAGTAAGTAGAGAGTAACATACAAAGAAAAGGAAAAAAGTTTTAAAAATGGACAGTATACTAATTTGAAACAAATGAAGAGCCCCAGAGCACCCGCCAACAACCCACCCACTCACCTGTATAAGCCGGAGAGGCTGACCGCAGTGGTCCACACCGCCCAGGAGATAGATGGCGCCACCGCTCAGAAACGCCGCCATGTTGTAAGCAGGCACGGACAGCTGACCTACTTTGACCCAAATGTCCTTGCTGATGATGTAAGCGTCTACACTGTCTAAAACTGCAATAAAAGAGTGATGGGTTTGTTTGTTTTTTTATAGATTGGCAGTCTACTACTACTACTACTACTACTACTACTATTATTATTATTATTATAATTATTATTAAATCTATTATTATTATTATTATTATTATTATTATTATTTTTATTATTATTATCATTAGTAGTATTATTACTATTACTATTATTATTATAAACAGACCCCTGCCTCCTAAAACCGATTGCCCGACTCGCGGTCCTGAAAACAAGCGCGTTTGTTTTTGAAAGTCATTGTCGGTTTCGTTTGGTTTGAGCCACTATGGCACCTTTCCTCCCTCCGTGAAAAAAAAAATCTGACTAGACTCCAGGACCAAACCGGATTGAACCGAACGAAACCGCACCATTCTGGTCAATGGGCACCGGGTATTAGAAAAAGGCTCAGACCGACTCAGATGCAGCACCGAGCACATTGATTTGTAGTTATGACTGTGGGTATCACGTTTACACCAAGTATCTAACATTTCGCTACCCTAGAAGTACAACGTTTTATCAGCTCCGTACCTAGTTTTGAGAAATTTGAGGTACAAACATTTGAGTTTCACAATATGTCAAGCTTTTTCGAATGCAATTCTTGGAATATCTTCACAGGAGAGTGACTAACGTACTAAAGGAGTCGAGGTAAAATGACGTTAGTAAGGGTGAGGAAAGAAAAAACAGCAGTTCCCCCTATGTTGTTCCGGCACAGTATGAGCATCGCATTGATAAATCAGCCCATATACAATTATATTGTGCATAAAAACATATTAATATCCCCTCCCCCCCTTTTGGGAATGACCTGAAGACACTTCAGTCAGTAGCACTGACCTTGGGGGGGGGGGGGGGGGGTAAGCAATTGAAAGTTTGTTTTAGTAAGTGTTTTACAAGAGAGTAACAAACACAAAAAAGCAAAAAAAAAGGAGAGGATATAATGACGATAGTTGTTTGAAAGGAAAGAAGAAGCAAGCCAGACCAGTGCACCCGCCAACCACCCATTTTATGGAAAGAAATACTGAAACTGACACTATAGCATTATATTATGTCACATCAAAGGCATTTCATGAGATAGAATACTAGATCTGTTGCCTTCAGTTGGGCTGGACACAATTGATTTTAATTTTCAAGACGGAACGCTTAGTTTTCATTAATTACAACCAACCGCAGGCCATTTATTAAAATGTTAATTACTGGGTTGACTCGAGGGCAAGATTGAAACTGCTTGCAGGCCCGATCAGGCCCATGGGCTGTAGAGCGTCCAAGCCTGCCTGAATAGGCGGTTTTGGAACTTCCATTGCTAGGGGGAATTTTATAAATTCACCAATGGTGGGGGGGAGGGGGGAGCATAAGCTTCCTTTTTAAGTTTCACTTAAGCTTTAAAAATCCGCATGAGTGAGGAAAATAACATCATGCTTCTTTTTACGGCCCAAAACAACGCGTCTTCAAGCGCTATCGAAAGACTAGAACGCGCATCTAGCGAGTAAAAAGGAAGGTTGCACTCCTATCACACGTCGATCAAAAATTCGGGTTCCAAAGTTGACATAATGTTGACCAAGTGGTAAGATATGAAGCAGGGAAAAGGGAACAGAAAGGACAGAAGCGATACAACAAAGTCACAAGCACACACACTCTCTCTCTCTCTCACACACACACACACACACACACACATACAGACACACACACACACACACACACACACACACACACACACACACACACACACACACACATACACACACTCACACACACGCGCGAGCGCGCGCACATTTTCTCTCAACATGTATCACGCATACATCGTAATATGAGTGAGAATATACAAATATATAGATATAGCATAAAGCAGTGTAACAATTATAATGTTGAGCGATATGTACACTGCGTTATGACCCAAAAGTAAGGAATTTGTTCCCTAGGTGATGTTAATGATCAATTTTTGATCTTTACGTCCTCATCGACACTTCAGATCATTTAGGAGGTGGACATTTCAACTCTGTCTTGGTCAACCAATGCAGGGAAGAGTACAGCGTCCTAGCAAACAGAAGGCACACTTATTCACTCATAAAAACAACAGTTCGCTACCCGGGAATCGAACTCTGGTTTTCTGTGTTCGGCGGAGAACAGCCTAACCGCTACACAAACAGACACAGATAAAAAATAAGTTAGCATTGCCATTACTTCCAGCGACGTGACTTCTTTGTTTTAGTTACAATTTTACGGCACTTTCAACATAATTAGTTTTTAAAAGGGCTGAAGGTTATAGGTGTTACAAGATAGTAACAAACACAAGAACAGAGAAATTGGAGAAATAAGGACGACAGATGTTTATTAGAAAGAAAAAAAAATAGGAAACCACACCGGAGCACCCACTAACCACCCAAAAATGTTTCCAATCCGTCACGATACAACGTGACAGAACCCATGGAAGCTTTTAATTCTCGGCAATAAACAGACAATTAGTAGATGGGATCGCACATACAAAGCCGATTCCAATGCGCAGTATAGTTACGTTCGTAGTAAGGGATGAGCTGATTGCACGTACTAGCGATCACTATATTATGTAAGGCATCGTGGTGAAATCAGCCGCTCGTCCAAAAAAAGATTCTGTTTGTTACTGTCTTGTAACAATTCGGCTTTTTATGACCAGGATGTGTTTCACGTGTCGTAAAACATTTACATAAACAATAGAGTGGAATTCATGTTTCAACTTTTCACTCACAGGATTTAAAATAGGGCGTGCGTTTAGTTGTCGTAACTAGGCTATGTGAAAGATTTAAAATGTTCTGAATGTTCTGAATGAGCTAAATATTAACATTCGGAGAACATTCCGTTTTGGCTAATGTGAAGCATAAAAGTAAAGTTCGACACCACTGCACATCTTAACATTGTAAGATTATTAAATAGTTGGTTGGAACCCCCCCAAGGTAGAGAAAACGTAAAAGTTAAAGATTAGGAGACTTTTGAAAACTACCTGTGACAACACAAACTCATAAACGCCCCTTTGGAGATCCTAACCAGGGTTGAGGAAGGAGGTCAGGGGTGTATTATTTCATCCTCACTAGGCGTGACTTCAAACTATTAAAACAAAGCTTGGAAGAATAACGCTGTGGTCATTTATCACAATTCCCCTTACTTCTTATATATCATAAGACATCAACAAATCTTTGTTTGCTCAGTGTGTTGAAACTATCGTCAACTATTGCAACATTCTTCAACTCACACCTGAGATATGTTTGCTTTTGGAATTAAACAATAAGAATATGAGGTTTTTTTAAATGATACCTTGAAACGTTTTAAGACAATAATTATAATCTTTTCATTGGCGCTTAATAGATAACAAATAATTAATTAATTACTGCGTTCTGAACATTAAAAAGGCAGAAACTGACGTTACCTGTGTATCCTCGTTTATCCTGGCCACCCAGGCAGTACACACAACCACGTGACGCAACCATACTGTGGAACTTACGGCCGCGTGGCATTTTGGCGTGAACTTTGATTTGTCCAGAGCTTGTATCTACAGACCACATCATATCCGTCGCGAACTCGCCACCTGGGACATGGAAATATAATAAAATTATACTGACCATACATTGTTTAAAATAAAGTAGATGAAAAGGGGACAGGGGGCTACTTCCCTTTACTTGCAACAGTTATTCTGTCTAAAAGTACGTTTCTAAGACTATAATAATTATGACATAGGGTTTTATCTAATACTGATTCGATTGAATTGATGTAAGCAGTGCGTTTCAGT
Source organism: Aplysia californica (assembly GCF_000002075.1). Taxonomy (NCBI): domain Eukaryota; kingdom Metazoa; phylum Mollusca; class Gastropoda; order Aplysiida; family Aplysiidae; genus Aplysia; species Aplysia californica. The sequence goes on from NW_004797560.1 coordinate 818,750, forward strand.
TCAAGGCGGGTTTGCTGGGTAAAAAGCCTTATTTCAAGCAGAGATAATAATATAAGGGAAGAACAATAGTGGCTCAACACACTGTTGGAAAATAAATGAGATTATACGAATTTGATGTTAATCAATACAGATTTTGTTTATAAAATACATTGCAGGTTTTTTTGTTCCTTTCGTATTTTAATAGAGTTGACTAGTGAAGTTTTCAGACCTCTATTTATTGCTTGAACGAAGTACCCAAGAATTAAATAGCCCTGTACAACAATATCATAGAAACAAAAGTTTTTAAGTTTGTGAAAATGCTTCTTGTGTGTACAATGGTTAAAATATAGAGGGCGTCATTCGTTATTTTTTAAAATCCAAGCTGAATCTTGGTTTATGTTTAGTTCAGCAATAGTTTTACGCATTTGCAGTATATGACAACTTTAAGATAAGATAAGATAAGATAAGATAAGATAAGATAAGATAAGATAAGATAAGATAAGATAAGATAAGATAAGATAAGATAAGATACCTGTGAACATAAAGATGCATCTTATCTTATCTTATCGTATCTGATCTTATCTTAAATGTGTCATGTATTATTGCCAATGATAAGGGGTGCTGCTTGCAAGTAATATTAAGAAACAAAACTGGAGGAGAGATGAGGACGATATTTAGATGGGAAAGATAAATTTTTTTTTTATCACGAAAAAGGAAGTGAGCTTAATTGTTAAAGTTGGCATTTTGTAACCATTGCTCAGACTGTTCGTAATCTTTATTTTAGTTGATTCAGTAATTTTATCAATAAAAGGTGTCGCAAGTACATTATAACTCTTACTGAAACTAATATCTTTAATATCCACAGTTGTCCTATCACTTCAGAGATGCGAATGTAAGTAAAGAATTTGTATCCGTCTACGTCTCAGCAAAGCCGTTCGTATTGATCAGATAATGATTCTGAACTCAGAAGCGGGAAGATCTTTTGCTGCTATAGATTTAATTTTGTCAAAAACTCTAAAAACGGCACTGTAAGCGAGAAGACAATGACAATTTTATATTTTTAAAAAGGAAACACTTCGATCCATTATGAAAGCTTAACAAAAGCAAGGATGAACGGTTGCCAATCGGTTAAAGAACGGCGGGATCTAGATTTCTGTTCTTGTGTTCCTGGTTGTTAACACTAATATTTCTTATTTCAGAAGTGTCCTTAAAGACAGACTGGTGAAAATATGATCAAATTGCCAACTCGAAGTTTAACTTGGTATTAGCGAGACCACGTACGTGGGCCATGCACGCGCAGGTGCGAACGTAAACACACACAGACAGACACAGACAGACACACACACACACACACACACACACACACACACACACACACACTCACACACTCACACACACACATAAACAGACACATACATATAATATATATAATATAATACATGTTACAATAAGAACACGTACCCAGTGAATACGCGTAATCACTGAATATTTCAGTGAAAACGCGTAATTCCTGTCTCAATCAGAAGATTTCACGTAATCACTGAAATAATCAGGAATTACGTGAAATCCCCGAAAAAATGTCACAGTAATTACACGTAATCCCTGATCAGACATGTGTAGTTAATGCAAAAGTTTATATAGATATATATACTAACTGGGCCCCCTTTCGATGAAAGGAATGATCGGTGCATTAACGTCAGCCGAAAGTCATTGGCTTATGATATTTACATTCTACTGGAACGGAGCAATAAATCTTGAAAGATGCAAAATTAGAAGGTTTAGATCTGTACTCTCAAAACAGTGCGCACGGTTAGTGAACGGAAACCTCCTTTTCGAAAATTACAGAGACGGAAGCGTCGGCCTAAAAAGCGATCGGCAAAATAAAGAAATCTAGCTTTGTGCAGCAAAACTGTCTCAAAACTGTCTCAAAACTGAAAAAACGAAGGGCGTCATGATCTGGAGAATATTTTAAAGAATCTTTTGGTGAAAACAGCATGTCGATCGATGCAGCCATTAAAAAACCTTTTGAATAGCAAAATTCGGCCACCACAAATAGATAATAGATATAGATATAATATATATATATATATATATACAGACATGTATAATATATTTTTATATACACGCGCAAGCGCGCACGCACAAACACACACAGAAATACTATATATATACACGTTAAGAGATAGAGCGAGAGAGAGAGAGAGAGAGAGAGAGAGAGAGAGAGAGAGAGAGAGAGAGAGAGAGAGAGAGAGAGAGAGAGAGAGAGAGATGTTTGTTTGTTTTAGTGGGGGGTTTTAAGGCGCTCGCAACTGCATAAGGTCATATGAGCGCCAGGGGATTAGAGGTGTTACAAGAGAATAACAAACACATAAAAAAGGAGGAGAGATAAGGACAATAGATGTTTTTAATAGGAAAGAAGGAGCATACCACACCAGAGCACCCGCCAACCACCCAGAGAGAGAGAGAGAGAGAGAGAGAGAGAGAGAGAGAGAGAGAGAGAGAGAGAGAGAGAGAGAGAGAGAGAGACAGGGGGGTGGTATATGAAAAGAGAAATAGAAAAAAAGGGGGGGGGAGAGATTGTGAGCGGGAGGTAGGAAGGGAGGGAAGAAGGGAGGGAAGGAGAGACAGACAGAAAAAGAGACAGAGAGAGCGAGAGAGGCAGAGAAAGAGAATGAAAAAGAGAGAGATAGAGAGAGAGAGAGAGAGAGAGAGAGAGAGAGAGAGAGAGAGAGAGACAGACAGACAGACAGACAGACAGACAGGCAGACAGAGACAGAGACATTGACCGGGACAGAGACAGAGACAGACAAAGAAAATTGCGGGCAGGTTTTCCCCAACAAAGAAAATTCAAGAATAAATAGCAAATAAAATTGATGTTTTTCACTTGTTAGACTAAGAACATGGGTCTCCAAGCTACATTTAGTACATGACCTTAAAATGAAACGAAAGATGGTTTTCTTCAAGCTCATCCAGAGGCATAGAATGCAATCTATTGTCTCAGCTACTCTCATCCACTTCTGATAGGCATAGCCAGTGCCTTAATGTCCTCTCGAATAATTGGAGGATTAGAAAAACAAAGGGTCTCAGTCATATTTAGCTAAAAATAGAGTTCTTAGTTTCAGTGAGAGTTTTGCGGCACTTACAACAGAATAATGTCATATAAGTTAAGAAGATTAGGGGTACTACAAGAAAGTAACAAGTAACAAACATAAAAAAGGAAGGATAGATTAGGATGATAGATATTTGATAGAAAAGAAGGAGCAAACCTCATCAGAGCAGCGATGATGCCAACTTCCCTCTCCTTTCTCTCTCCCTGTTGCCCAAACACACACACACACACGCACATACACACTCACTCACACACACACATGCACATACAAACACGTGCGCGTGCACGAACACATACACACACACACACTCATTCTCACACACACACACACACACACACACACACACACACACACACACACACACACGTGCACACCCTCACAAACACATACACACATACACACACACACACATACACACACACACACACACACACACACACACACACACACGTGAAATAACAAAAACAAAAGCAACCAAAACAAAATCCCTCCAATATCTATTAGTACTGCGACCATATTATGGTATGTTATTAGTGCTGAAGGGAAAGTAGTTTGTTTTGTAAAGTGTTTTACGGCGCTCGCAACTGCATAAGGTCATATGAGCGCGCGGGACACACCTAATATTTTCAGTTGGTAGGAAATTTTGAATTTTGCCCGGGTGGCGGCCGAAGCCTACTCTTATCGATTTTAGACCACCAAGGGATCTTTAACGTGCGCAACTTGCACACGGGCCCTCCGAGATTTTTCGCCCTTGTCCGAGAAGGCTAGGTGTAGATCTTTCCTACCAGAAGATCAGGGGTGTGGCAGAAAGACAGTAGTAAGGAGGATCCAAGCAGTAGCAGTAGAAAGGCTGCAGAAAGAGTCAAGAGCCCAGAGGAGGGGGCAAAGGAGGTGAGGGGGTGGGTGCAGAAAGTGGAAATGAAAGCAGACAACAGAACATTGCTACAGAGCAGGAAAGGAGGTGAAAGGAGACAATTTTAGAGAAGAAAATTTTTTTGGTCGCTACGCGGTTTCGAACACGGGACTTTTGAATGAGAGGCCAACACCTTAACCTCTAGGCCACGAGAGCCCCCAGGGGAAAGTAGGGTGCATAAATTAGTACGGCAGCACAAATCAAGGGAGATTACACAACATAGCATATGTTGAAAACATGACCGAAAGACTTCAAACCAGAGTAAGAGCCTGCACAAATTACCCAAAGTCAGTAGTATACTACCTTACCTAATTAAGCAAGCTGTGTTTTGTTTTAGTAAACGTTTTACGACACTTGCATCTCAAATTATTAGGTTTTATAATTGTCGAAGATTGGTAGAGGTGTTACAAGAGCGTAAAAAACTTTTTCAAAGGAGGAGAAGTGATAAGATCGATATAGATATTTAATATGAGGGAAGGAGAAAATCATATCACAGGCAGCCTTTTGCACCTTTTTCTTTAAAAAAAAAAATATGGAACCATCTCCGTGTGATTTAGACCCATGCATAGAGGAGATGTAGAAGATTTAAAGATGCCATAATACATAATTTTTTTTGGTAGAGGTTTTACGGCGCTCGCAGCTGCATAAGGTCATATGAGCCTAAGATTAGAGGCGTTACAAGAAAATAACAAACATAAAAAAGAAAGGGAGATAAGGACGATAGATGTTGGATAAGATAGAAGGAGCAAACCGCACCAGAGCACCCGCCAACCACACACATAATATATTTGATAGGAAAAAAAAAGCAAACCAGGGTAGTAAGACACCCGCCAACAATGCATCACAAAAAAACCAAACCCACCAGTAAAAAAGATCTTGTCGCCATAGCAACACACAGAGGAGGTGCTGTCAAAGACGAAGGGCGTCGAGGCTGGTGTGGGCGTGGCGCTGAAGCTGTTGACCTTGTGGTGAGCGCCGTCTATGATGGAGTAGAAGTGAAGGCCTTTGTCCCGGTCTGCCGTCCACAGGATGAAGTCCCTGGTCGGGAACAGTCGGCGGGAGATGCAGTTCTGGCGGGGCCACGCCAGGCGTTCGCAGTAGTCCAGGGTGCTGGTGGGAGACCAGGGTTGGAGGTTTGGGTTTAGTTAGAGTTTTACGGTAGAGTGGGAGCCGACAAGTGAAGGTTTGGTTTTAGTAAGAGTTAAACGAAGAGCGACGGAGCCGAGGAGTGAAGATTTGGTTTAGTAAAAGTGTTACGGTAGAGTGGGAACCGAGAAGTGAAGGTTTGGTTTAGTAAGTTTTATGATAGATTTTTATTCTTTGCTGGGTTTTTTTTTTGGGGGGGGGAGGTTGGGGGGAGGGGTTGTAATGAAAAGTCAGACAAAGCAATAATGGTCATATCGTACTGGGGAAAAGTAAGAAAGATGACAGACAGAAACAACAGAGGGAAAGACAAGAAAAAGGACATACCAATGGTACCCTAACCACGGTGTATACTGGAAGAAAACAGATGGCCAAAAAGATGCCCTGAATGAAGACCAAGAACAGGAAAAAGGTCAAGAGGAAGACCAGAAAGAGGGTGGCAAGGTGACATATAAGAGATACAATATTATAATTTCATTGAGAACTATGCCAATTCGTGCTTTCATTTATGTTTGCGGGAATTTATTATTAAAAGATTTTTTTGTAAATGTATTAGAGAATTTCAGAGCTATTGGCAGTTAAGAGGTAAAAATTTGGGGTGGGGTGGGAGGTTGCAAAAGGTAGGGGGTGGAGTTTGGCTCTCCTGAGCGGTTTATGAAACTGCGTTTACCGTCTTTAAAAATAAAACACCAGTGTGATGGCTGGAAATGTGCCCCAACATTGTCTTTGGCCTGCTGTTGATCGAAAATGTGTGTCTGCAACAGGAAGTAGATTTTCTAATGCAGGGGAACATTTTGATTAATCAAATTTCATTAACACCACCCCCCCTCCCCCAAACAAAAAAAACACAGCCCCAAAGCAAAATAAAAAGGAGCTTACGTGGTTTCATTTTCAATATTAAGAAAATTACTGACGAGAACAAGAAACGACGGATAGAATGATTCATTTTAGATGCAAAAGCGTTATGTTCCCGTGATCTCTCACCTATATGCCCGAGATTCTTCCACAAGGGCCATCGCAAGGGCATTCTCCCTTAGCAGACTGATTTCGCAAACTGTATCCAGCTCTTGTGAAGTCATTAGTGGAAATCGGATGTGCTGCAACATCAATGTCATGTCTGCGCTCCTCTCTTCAGGTCGAACTTTGACCCATCTGAAACAAGAGCAACATAGAACATTATCACATTGTTATAGGACAGGTGGCCGTCAGAGTAAGTTTGGTTGCCTTTTTTACTGTGTGAGTGGAAGAGACAGGGGGTGTGGTCATTTGTGCAGGTTATTTTCTTGGACAAATGTCCATGACAGCAGGTCCAATCATTTGTCAATTTGGGTGTAAACCATGAACAACGAATTACACGTATGTGTTTAGTGTGTGAGTAGTGTGAGATGGGGTGATGGGAGAAGTGGTCTGTTGTGCGGGTGACTGTCTTGGACAGTGGGCCACTAAAACAGAACACTATGAACAAATAGCTATTTGTTTGGTATATGTGGTAGAGGGAGGGGGTTCTGGGGGGTAAGGCGATTGGTGGGTAAAGACTCACTGAAGACGTGGTCGTTTGCACAGGTAATTGCTCTCGTTATATGACTGTTGGAGCAGGTTAATATGAGTAATCAATTATTTGATTAGTGTGTGTGTGGGGGGGGGGGTTACCTGAGTAAAGCCTGTAGCACCATCATCTCTCCCTGCACGTGCAGCATGCTGTCAGCCACCAGAGGGATCATGTGATGTCTCCCCAGAGCCAAGAACTCATCCGTGCTGGACAGCTCTCCAAAGTGCTCCCTGATCACCTGCACACGGCATCGACGTCACAATCAGTCGAATAATATGTGGGGCATTGTAGTCAAATCAGGCGCTTATGAAAATAATTGAATCAAAGAAAAGTTGCCATGCCGTGTAGATTTTACTTAAAAACGTTATGGGCTTATGGTTTTCAAGGACTCACGTTCTTTGGAAGTCAGCAAACTTTTGTTGCCATTTTTTCTCTACATTTACCTCAGAAGCTAAGTGACTCCTACCTCCTTCAATAAGAATTATCCCGACTTCTAATGAAGAAAGATAGGTAATTTTAAAAAAAAATCGAAAACAGGATAGATAAACACCAATAACTCCGTATGCCCAAAAATTGACGAGCGCCTGATCCCACCGCGTCGTCACACATATCGTCCGTGACCGACTTTAACAGTGTATTCGCAAAATTAGGGCAATGTAATTTATTTGTTTCTGATTGTCTTCCAGAATTCCTGAAAATGCAGAGGAAACAGGCGCTTGTCAGATCTTACAGAACGGAGAATTCAACAGAAATGTTCCAGCCTTTTGGGTGATTTTTACCGAAATTTTTAGCAGCAGAAACGTTTCCCATCTACTAAGAATGACATTTAAGAATGAATTTTATAGGAAAAAAAAGTTGTTAAAGCCAAAGCGGTTTTATTTTATAGAACTGGTACGCGAAGACAGATTTATTGTCGACCTCTGATACCAATTTACCCCACCTCCTTCAATTGGAAATAATCGACGTATGAACGATACTACAAAGACAAGACAAATAAACAAGTTTTAAAATAATATAATTTGCCCCTTATGCTAAACAATAGACGAGCGCGCTCCTGACTCCATCGTTTCGTGACACATATAGCTGCTGTTGATTGAGAGAGACAAAAGGAAATGGGCGAGAGAAAGAGAGAGACACAGAAATGGTGGAGAGAAGAGAGAGACTGTGATATATATATATATATATATATATATATAGATGTGTATTTGTGTGTGTGCGTGTGTGAGTGTGTGTGTGTGTGTGTGTGTGTGTGTGTGTGTGTGTGTGTGTGTGTGTGTGTGTGTGTGTATGTGTGTAGATACAGAGAGGGGGAGGGGTGGTAAGAGAAGCACGTGAGGTATACTAAAGAGTAGCAAGCAGAAAAGATAGAACGATATGGATGAAGGATGTTTGATAGAAAAGACGAAGCAAACGTCACTAGAGCACCGGCTAACCACCCATTGTTTATTGATTGAGTGAGACAACAGCTAAAATAACGTACTTGATGACTCTTTCTGATGACTTTATGGTCGAAGAGGCGGGCACAGCCAGAGTCGCACAAACTGATGACGTCAAACACGTTGCTAGGCGACAGTGTCTCCGTGATGTAACTAGCACATGTCTGAGTCAGGTAACCAAGTTGGAGAGTGTCCGCCGCCAGCAGCAGCTCCAGAGAGTTTTCTTGTGAAATGACGTCATCAAAGACGCAATACATGAAGTCTAGTATCTGTGGACGGATAACGACACATACAAAGTATCTGTGAGGCAGCGTGTTGGAATCAGGCTCTCGTCAAAATAATCAAAGTGAACAAACTTGCATTTTTCCGCAGGTTTGTGAATTGTTATCAATTTTTGTTTTTCGGCTCAACACCTTATTTGCCCAATAAATAATTCATTTCTGTGTTTATTTTTCTGAAAAGCGTTGATTAAAGGCAGAAAAGTGTAAATTTTCAGTTATCACGGACTCTTAAGCTAAGGAAATAACTAATCTTTGGCGGCCATTTTCTCACTAATTGAACCTCTGAAAACAGGTGACCCTCACCTCCTTCTTTCGCAAATATCTCGACTTGTATTCAAGATAAATGTATATTTTTTTTCATTCAAATAAAGACAAGTGAATAAGCTTTGAGATGATATCAATAACTCAACATGCCCAAAAATTGACGAGAGCCTGATTCCACCACGCTGCCTCTCATTTCGTTATGATGGCTTCGACCCTGCCTGTCACGGCCAACCCGTGCTAATAGAAAAACAACATCCCGACAGAAAGAACAAGATTCTTAATAAAAATTCACCCCACTTGAGAATCGAACTCGGGTCTACGCGTGCATCAGTGAAGCACCTAACAATTACACCAAAAACACCCATAAAAACGACACAAATGGTCACACAAATCACCAAATCAAGTTAATTAAGTATTCCTATTAATATTATTGTCAGGAACGAGTTAGTAAAGTGATAACAATAATCATGAGAAGCAAATGGCTAACATAGAATTACAAGGTTCCATCTAATCTGTACGTAGTTTTGAGCAATTCGACATCAAAGAATTTAAGTTTCACATCATGTCAAACATTTTCGAATGCAATTATTTGAATTACTTGATAACGACTCCAAATATTCGCACGATTTTGATAGAGCCGAAGGAACATTTGGTTTCTTACCCCATGGTCTTGGTAACTCAAAACAGCCCAAAATGTCGGATAGAACTTTGTAATTTTAATTTAGCACAATGCCTACACCCTCCCTCAAGACAATTAGACCATTTACGAGGAGTTCTTCTTCGACCCTGCCTGTGATTTCCTACCCGGGCTGAGCAGACTGAACAAGTCCAGTCGAAAGTCGGAGAGTCTACGTACGTGAATCGAACCTTCGTGTTCTGCTTGTAGCAGTAAAATGTCTACGTGTCGGTGATGTTATCTGTCATCGTAAATTCTTTTAAAAGGTTTGATTACGACTCTTTACAAATCGTGTCTAAACAGAGTTTTAAAACCCCCAGTTTTTCGTGTGTGGTTTTATTGTTTGTTCTTTGTTGTTGTTGTTTTGGTTGTTTTGTTGTTTTTTTTTTTTTTTTTGGGGGGTAGTTTGTTTGTTTTTTAAATTAAGAGCTTAGTAAACAAAGCTGTATAGCTTGAAAGGATTCTTTGATGTCGTTATCGGTTTGGGTTTTTTTGTCCTGTACCTCGATTTGGTGCTAGATATAGGTGTAAGTTGCGAAGAAAATAAGTCAACGTGGTAGTATAATCGTTATGTTTAAAGAAGAAACAAAACGGGATAAAAGATATATTGTTTGGTATTTGATGGTGGTAGTGGTAATGATGATGATGATGATGATGATGATGATGATGATGATGATGATGATGATGATGATGATGATGATGAAAACGATCATGCTGGAATGTTTAGAACAATGTGCAGAATTAATCTGTTTGAAAGTATTCAATATTGTATTCACAAACGAAATGCCGGCTCTTTCTTTACCTTGTTAAAAACCTCAGGCTGAATGCCGTTCAGAACGAGAGCATCAGATCTCTCCACTGTAGTCGCCTTCCTCACACCACGTTTTTTATTCTCTCTCCCTCCTTCTTCACCCTCTCCAGCCTCTCCTTTTCCTCTTCCCACATCATCTCGACCCTTCTTATTTGTTTTATCTTTGAGACTATTCTTTCTATCACATGCGCTTGTGACGACATCACTCTTGTTATCGACAGAGACGTTCCGTGAGGCGTTATCCATATCATCTTTCTCTCCATGATCAGCACCCTCTATCATAAGTCGGAAGAAAGGGGAGCTGTTGGCCAGAACAAACTTGTGACACCTGGAAGCCGCCGAAGATAAGATAAGATATTACTTATTATGGGACTCGTCACCTCTTTGAAAAGCACAGTTGCGAGCGCCGTAAAACACTTTACAAGAACAAAAAAACAACAAAAGCACATTCCAATATGACTCACAGAAGTTCCTCAACAAGGACATTTTAGAGAAAATGATAATAATAAAGATGATTTATTTAGCGCCAGCTCTCTGTTAGCTTTAAGCGCTTCGTCATTTAAAACAAAATAGTTCGACACGTCATGTCTTGCATACTTGTCTATTCATCGTACAACAATTTTTGTTCAAATACATATCGGCTGTTTTCTGTAACACTCCTTTATGTCAGTTGTTTTTAACTGGGAGTTGAGAGGATCCTTACACTGAGCAGTTGATAAACTCAAATAATCTGACAAACGAGCTCGCACTCGCGCGCGCACACACACACACACACACACACACACACACACACACACACACACACACACACACACACACACACACACACACACACACACACAAAGTCAATCACTGTGTGTGCTGATTTAGATACATTTGCTGACAATCTGAATACTGAAGAATTGTTCACAGTCGGAACTTAGGGAGCACACCACTGGTTAACAAAACAACAGAGTTGGTGCGGTATGGCTCAAGTATTGCTCAAAGCTGTTTACAGAACATGACACGACCATTTGGTTGCGATTCCCAGTAGCCTAACCATCGAAGCCACTCACACAAAAATGTTTTAAACCACGAAAAAAAAAAAAAAGATTCGTGATACCAGTCACGTAGCACAACATACCTGAACTCTTGACCCCTGACTTTCACGGTGAGGTCAGCAAATTGCCCGCCTTTTCTCAACTGCTGGATTCCCGTTAGTAATTGAAACACCTGATTCTGTCGGGGATCACAGAAGGTCATTTCCTCTCCAGCGACAGTACCAGAGGTCAAGGTCGAAGCAGCAGCGGAAGTTTTCTTTGCCGCTGTTGCTGATTCTTTTGTCCCCGCATTCTGACAAGGGTCTGCGTCTGTTTCTGACTGGTTGTTATTTTCTCCTGAAATTTTGGCCGGCGGTAAGGAACCCGCGGAAAACTCGTATTTATGATCGGCATCATTCGCTGTTGAACTATTGTTAGAATGCTCACTATTGCTGGAAACATCTCTGTCAGTGTCAGCGCAGTCTTGGTCGAAGTCGAGGCTGCTGTTGATGATTGTGATGATGTTGCTCTTCTTGACGCCTACATCTGGTCTGTTGCTGCTGCTGTTGCTGCTGCTGTTGCTGCTGCTGTTGCTGCTGCTGTTGCTGCTGTTGTTGCTGCTGCTGTTGCTGCTGTTGTTGCTACTGAAGTTGTTGGTGGTGTGGCGAAAGCGGCTTTTATTGTCCCTCACAACTGGTATGGCATTGCTCACCAAGTCGAGTTCGTCCCTTCTGTCTCTGGCACAGGCGGAGTTGTTGTTGTTCAGGTTGTGGTTGTTGTTGTTGATGTTATTGATGTTACTATTGCTGTAATAGCTGTCTTCACAAATGTTACCACATCCTCTTCCTGTAAGAATGAACAAAAGCATGTCACATAGTAAAAAAAGGTTGTTTTTTTAGCCCTGAAGAAAAAAAATGATGCCAAGTAATATTGATACTGATTTTAACGCCTTAATGAACTCAACATGGGAAGCCTTTGTGTGGCACGACTTGGTTTGTTTCGTGTTTTACGGCGCTATCTACTAAATGCAGTAAATGTCATGTAAGTGCCAGGAACGATTTAAGATGACTGTTTCATTTAGTAGATCTATGTATCAAGTTTACCATGGATAGTCGTAAACTCATAAAATTCCTGTTAGTGTAATTCTAGGAAAAAAACAACTATTTACATTATCGTAATTCTAAACGCATTTAATTAAAAGAACATTCAAGTGTGTATATTCAGCATTTGAAACAATTTAAATTTTCTTGAAGAGAGCGATGTCTTTTATAAAGTTGATCACACAGCTGGCTGTAGGTTCCACTTCAGATCTAGATGGTGCACGAAAACTCATTCTCTAAAGGACAGGAAGGATAATTATTTTCCCTGTAATAGCTGTGTCGTTGGTGTGTGTGGGGAGTGGAGGGAGGGGGGTTCCACGGGGGTCTCCCCCCCCCCTTAAATGATGTGCAGTAGTATCTAAGCTAACCATATTATGAGACGGGAGTGTTTCTATAAATTTACCCAATAATTTGAAGCATCGTGGTGAAATCAGGCGCTCTCCAAAAACTATGAAATCGAATTTAGATCTAGATCTATACCAGTATTTTTCTGCCGGTTTATTTGTTTGTTGTTTTTTGTTGCTGTAGGTGTTGTTTTAATCTAGATTTTTTAATGTTTTAGATTTCCGCGAGCTAACGCTTTCAACGTTCATTTATAGATACACTTTGGTGTATATATTACTGGAAAAATTTTCATTAAAGGCACAAAAGTGTATTTTTGCTGTTTCCAAAGACACAATACCTTTGGAAGGCACAAAAAGTTGGTGGCAGTTTTCTCGCTAGTTGTATCTCTGACATAGGAGGCTTCTTCCCCCTTTAACCGCAAATTTCCCAACTTCTATTCCAGACCTGAGTATTTTTTAAATTGTTTTTTAAATTTAAACGAACAGTCTTTAATTGCCCAACCTCCAGAAAAAATGCCAGTTTCTATGATTTCATTATTTTGACAAGAACCTCATTTCACCACGATGACTCACCTCTATGCGGTCCAATCGCCACATTGTCCACTCTTGTCCTGGCCGGTGTGTTCCCAACGTCCAGTTGTCGGTCTCCTCTTCTTAGTGAGTCCATTTTTATAATACGCTCACTGCAGGTTCTATTCCTTTAAAAAAAGGTAACCATTTTTATAATACGCTCACTGCAGGTTCTATTCCTTTAAAAAAAGTAACCATTTTTATAATACGCTCACTGCAGGTTCTATTCCTTTAAAAAAAAGTAACCATTTTTATAATACGCTCACTGCAGGTTCTATTCCTTTAAAAAAAAGTAACATCTGGTACAAAGATCAGCAAAGTCACTGTTGCAATTGTATTTTCTTCCTTCTGGCTTCCGAAACGAGCAATCACCCCAATGCAATAAAGGAGGGACATTTGAGTGGGATATGTCAAAGATAGGGCTAAGTGTTTTGTTGTGCAATAAAAGAAAAGGTAAAGAAAGTAAACTGGTTTTGTGTCGTTTTGTGTTCTCTTGCCTTCCTTTTTCTCTTCTCCTGGAACGTGCATTAGTGATATGTTAACGTCTGAAAGCATACACAATATGACATGAGTAGAAAAATCCGCATGCGAGGATACCGTGATTCAAACCTGTGGTGAGTGAGAGAAGCAAGCATGATTAGTAATCCAAAAGCTTCCCACTAAATCTAGATTTAGATCTATGCCAAATGGCTGATGATACCAGCAGTGGGTCAGAAATGATTTTTTAGACCCTACTCGAGTAAAGTGGGGGAAGTGCATCTGATAATACCTTGTCACACCTTGTCCAGTGTTCGGGTCACTACAGTCTTAACATGTCCTTCTCTGCTCTCCCCCCTCA
>NW_004797560.1:834083-839092 GCF_000002075.1 Aplysia californica
GTTGGGAGATCTTTCCAGTATTCGTTCAGACATCTCTTAAATGTGTCCACGTTTGGAGCTGACACCACTGATTCGGGAAGATTGTTCCAAATTATCTGATAATAAAGAAGGAATAAACCACACCAGACCACATACCAATCACTCACTGACCTCCCTTTTTTCTGTCGGTATGCGTGAATGTGTTTCGCAATGTTTTGTGGGATTTTGAGGGGTTTTTAAAGAATATTAATCTAGATTCTAGAAGATCTCTAGATCTAGGTCTAGATATAATCTAGATCTAGATTATATTTAATATGTAGATCTAGATCTAGATCTAAATCTACTCTATTCCCATTTCTGTAGTCTAGTGGTCCTATCTTTTTAGCACAAAACCTTGTGTCGTATTTCTCTAAAATTGCAACAAGCAAAGAAAGAAACAAACAAACAAAAAAGAAAACCTGCACATTCTTAAGTGGATACCAAAAGTACTTACCTTATTAAAAAACGAAATAACTATAGCACCCTGGAAACATCTCTGATATAAATCTTAATCTAGAGTCTAGACCTCTAGATCTAGATATCTAAATTTAATTATCTTGATCTATAGTATAGATTCTACAAACAGCATCTGATAGATCTAGATCTAGGCCTACCCTATTTAACTTTTCGGATAACTTGTGTTAGTTGTCAAAGTAACGTCAAGTCGGAAATGGCGTCATTTGTGTTCTACGTCATTCCCTTTTGTTTGCGCAATGTTGATAAATAATTTTCATTTGAGAGTACAGTTACTCTTTCCATTAATTATTGGTTCTTACTAAACAATATATTTCAGGCCTTTTTCAAACTACAAGCGTACATTGACAGTTTGTGAGACACAGCTTCAACTTCAACAGAGTGACTAAATTTGTGACCCGACGCGTTCGAATCAGAGGCTCGTAAATTTTAGGGCAAAAAAATTAAAAATTAATATGGTATTTATGTTTGTTCATTCAATTTGCATTCGGGGGGAAAAAGCCCAATCTACCGTGAATATAAGTTGAGACATTTGCTATTGGAGGAGGAGAGGGTCGCTGGTGTAAGAGTTAAAATTAACGAGAAAATGGCCGTCAAAGTTTGGTGGCTTCCAAAGTTTAAATGTCCTTGGAAATTGGAAATTGACCTTTTTCAGCTGTGCTTTTAATTGGCGTTTTTCGGTAATATCCACACAGAAATGCGCTTCAATAGGACATTTAATATGTTGAGAAAAAATGTTTTAAAATCGAAAAAAGATTGCCCAACGCCGAGAAAAATGCAGGTTTCTTTGATATCTTTTTTCACGAACGCCTGTTTTCTCCACGCTGCCTCACAATTGGTTTTTGACACTTCCATCCTCTGTTGCCGTTCAGCATCAAGGAGAGATGCACTTTTCTCTTGAAGGCCAAGTAATCTAGTTGTTAGGCTATCGGACTCGTAATCGGGGATTCAAGCCTCAAGCCCAGACTTGTGTCCTTGGGAGGGCACTTTACACATTTTCTTCACTTCATCCAGGTGTGAATGGGTTCCCGACCTTAGACAACGAACGCTCTTGGCGGTATGTTATTGTTTCAGCGTCTGTAAAATGGCATCTTGCGCTGTATGCTTACCAGGAAGTTGAGATTGTTTCAGAATGCTATCATGTCGGTAGGATTGTATTATAGATTGTAAAGAGCATAGAGCTTGCTATTCAGCGAGAATTTGCGCTATACGAATTGTTAAATTAGAATCACAAGGTTCTGTCTGACATTTCTGGTTGTTTTAGTTACTAAGTCTATGAAGACAGAAACCAAATGTTCTATCTATTCTGCCAATTTTGTTTAGATTATTCGAGTCGTAATCATGATATTCAAAAAATTGCGTTACAAAAAGCTTTACATATTGTGTGAAACTTAAAATTGTTATGGTCAACTTTCTGAAAACTAGGTACAGAGTATAGATAGACCGTTGAAATTCCAGGGTAGCAAAATTCGATATTGTTGTTGTTATTATTATTATTTTTATTATTATTATTATTATTACTATTTTATTACTATTATTATTATTATTATTATTATTATTATTATTATTATTATTATTGCCGTTATTATTGTTATTAGTATTACTATCAACAGTATTATTATTGTTTTTAGTAGCAGCAGTAGTAGTAGTAGTAGTAGTAGTAGTAGTAGTAGTAGTAGTAGTAGTAGTAGTAGTAGTAGTAGTAGTAGTAGTAGTTGTTGTTGTTGTTGTTGTTGTTGTTGTATCTTTATTTGTTGCGATGTTGCAGTTTCTCAGGGATCCCCTAACTCCTTTATTCCATCTTTCTCGGTGTCTACCATTTCCATTGTAGCCCGAAAACGTGGCAATAAATCGCTACCCTGGAATTACAAAGTTCTATTTGCTCACTACTTAGTTTTAAGAAATTTGACGTTAAAAAAATGAGTTTCACAATATGTCAATCTTTTGCGAATGCAATTCTTTGAAAATCTCGATAACGATTTCGAATTATTGTACGATTTTAATAGAGCCTATGGATCATTTAAGTTGGTTTCTGACCTCATGGTCTTAGGATCTCAAAACGGCCAAACATGCAAGATAAAGCTTTCAATTCTAAGTTAGCGATATAGAAACACTCCGGGCTGGCGGACGCGACAACTGCAACAGGAGACAAATCCAATATTTTTCGCTGTTTTTCTTTAAGATGTAGAATGGACTCCGTACGAGAATTGCTCTTACACCTTCGATTTTCCGCTCCTCTCTTCTTAAGATGGTTAGGGTTTTTGCGGAGATATTTCTTCTCGCACACAGTAATTTTCCTTCATGGTTTTACTTAATGTTCAGGTTTGACATTGGCAGCATAATTAATGTTTGAATAAACACAATGACATTTTTATTGTGTGAGATATACCAGTGCACCATTTTACAAACATTTCACCTCAAAAATACATTGAGAAAAACAGTCTAAATTATAATTAATTGCTTTTTGTCCTTTGTTCTGAAACAAATCCAAAACCGTTTGCACTTGCAGCGGTCCGGTCCGTCAATGTTGCAATATTTATAACCACAAATAGCTACATACAGAAAGAAAATTCAATAAATTTCATTGACATTTTTGGGGGTTTCTATTGGTCATCGGTCAAAGATTTCCAATTGATCATATTTTGAGATAGCCCTTTGTAAAATAACAAGTACATGTCTATCAAATTAGAAAGTGTTATTACTCTTTTGAATTTATACTACTGGGCGCTCTGTAAGCTCAGTTGGTATGATGCTGGACTACGGAAAGGATGGCCCTGATTCGAATCCCAGTCTAGGTGATCTTGAACTTGGATCGTTTTGTGAAGTTTTGAAGACTCTCATCCCATTCTGCTTGGTACCGACGAAAGTTAAATTCGGAGATCGATCCTCTTAAATAACTGAATAGTGTTGATAGGTGTGCAACCGCCACATGTCTTCATTGTATATTATGTTGAGGAGAAGTGTGAGTGTTCCTGTGTGTAAGTGTCTAATGATCTGGTTGTTGATGTCAGGTCCGAGATGAATGGTGTTAGTTCGTCAATAATGCGGTCAAAAATTCGTGGCGCAACTTATCCTCTAAAAACTCTTTAATGACCGAATCAGTGTCAACCATACTTTGCACAGCAGTTTGTATCAATTTGTCTTGACGTAATCATATTTTCCCAAAACAATTAAAGCTATACTGAAAAGAAAAGCTTTTCAAAATAGATTTATATAAAATACTATAAATCTCAGTCACGCGGAAATTGGGATTTTTCACAGCACGTCCCGCTTCTCACACACATTTTGCCTACGTGTATCATGTATGACCTACGTCACAGTTCACCAATGACACTTTTTAGTGGCAAACCTTGTTACAAGAAATTAATTTTATAATTCAGAAAGAACGCATTTAATAAAGAGAGTGTCACGAGTAGAAAAAAATAACAGACCTGCTTTTAAGAGCGATGTTTCCTCTATTGTAAACCTTTTAAAATCTATAATCACCCTATTGGATATTTTATTAATATTGATTAAGGCATTTTCTAGAATACAGTCTAACAGTAACAGGTGTTGATCAGTTAAGACAAATTTATACAAGTCATTGTGCAAAAGTTAGAGAGTCTGTGTTCGATAGTTTATATTAGGAAATATTTGACAAAAAGTTGCGCCACAAATTTTTGACCGCTCTATAGTGTGAAGTTTGAGGTAGGTTCCTCTGTTGCTTGAGTGGGAGTTTAGTTGTGGTTCTCTGTTAGTGTTGGTTTTGATGTTTCGAAAAGTGATGTCGTAGTTGGTTTTTGAAAAATTGTTCGAAAAGGTTATGTCTATTGTATTGGCCATGTCTATTGTATTGGCCATGTCTATTGTATTGGCCATGTCTATTGTATTGGCCATGTCTATTGTACTTGCCATGTCTACCTGTGTTTCTGCTGTGGTGACACCCGCTTCCCTACCCCCTGGTGATTTCTGTTTGCCTACCCAACAATTTTAAAACTGTTTTTCAATATTTTGGTGATTGTGGTGACTGTTGATTTTTAATAGGTATTTTCTTTTTTTAAAAATATTTTGCTCTCCTTGAACTTGGATTGTTTTGTGAAGTTTTCAAGACTTTCATCCCCTTCGGCTTAGTCCTACCGGAGACAGACGTTTAATTCAGAGTTCCCTCCTCTTAAATAACCTAATAGTGTTGATTCTGGGCGTTAAACCCATACACTTGCTTATTTTTACTTCAAACATAATATACTCTAACTTCAGTTTGAAGAAAATAACGTAAAAAGAAACATGTATCATGCTGAGAATAGAAAATGCACAGTGTTAATATCGAAGCTAGCCGACAAAAATGCGAGAGAATTGGATCTCAGTGAGACCCGTTTGTAAAGGTCTTGAATAATGACGTATTGCACACCATCCATGTTTAAACTTCCTTTAAATATTTCGAACATTGTCGATAGGAAGATACCTCTTTCACCTGAGGAATAAATTTGCTTTAGAATACGTTCAGGGAAATAGTAAGAGAGAGAGATGGACGAGGGGGG
>NW_004797560.1:839192-849279 GCF_000002075.1 Aplysia californica
GAGAGAGAGAGAGAGAGAGAGAGAGACTAAGCGAGAAAAAGCGAGAAAGAGCGAGAGAGAGTGTGTGAGAAAGAGAGAGGGGGAAAGAGACAGAGAGAGAGAGAGAGAGACAGAGAGAGAGAGAGGGAGAGAGAGAGAGAAGGAGAGAGAGAGAAAGAGAAAAGAGGAGAACATGGACGAATAGAAGACGGACACACACACTGTAGCTGTTCTAGCTGGACGAAAGAACAAGCAGAAAATGACCGCAGTATCAGTACAGTTTGTAACTCCCGTTTCACGCTGTGGTCATTTCGAGCCGTGGACAGTGTGTTAGGACTGCGGTAAGCCTTTACATCCCAACGACTACTGGCTGTCTTTCCGGTCACTATTTCTCCTGTCACTTGCGCATTCACACCTAAGCCTTCCCCATTAGCACTTGGACTAAGAACACGACGGGAGAGAAAGAGAGAAGGAGAGAGAGAGAGAGAGAGAGAGAGAGAGAGAGAGAGAGAGATCGAATGGGGTGGGGGCAATGATAAGCAAAAATAGCGATGGAAAGACAAAAACTAAATAAAGATTTCATCTTTGTTTTTTATTTTCTCAATACTTTGAACGATATTCAATGTAGTTTGAAGTATCAAAATATTTAACACTAGCCTGTGTACCCGTTCTATGAACGGGGAAATAATGTTATTATAACTATCAAAACTATTTGCACAAACATTACAACAGTTGCTGATACAGTAGATATAAAAAAAACATAATGTAATCTATAGCTATTAACAAAATTTTCGTTTCCCTTGATAAAAGTAAGGTCGTCAAAGAATGTAACATGAATATACGTTACCCTGTTTGTGCTGTGAATTTCGGCCTTGTCAGGTTCCGGAAATCCGGTTAATGATTACTTATTTTGTTGAACCTTGTTTTATTTATGATGCGCTATCAAAGTGGAAGCCTAAAATAATATCTGATATTTGGTAGGCGGGTCCGTGGTCCGGTGGTTGGGCTGTGTGGTTCGAATCCAGTTCGAGGGCCGACGGTGTATCCTATGGAACCCCGTTTTACATGAAGTTTCCTCTCTCCACCCAGATAGGAATGGATTCTCGACTGTAGGCAACCACACACGCACACACACACACACACACACACACACACACACACATACATACACAAACACACTAATACACACACTTAAACGCACACGTGCGTACACAAACACACGCGCACACACACACACACACACACACACACACACACACACACACACACACACACATATAATGTACATGCTAACATACACAATTGGATTATCTCGTGTCGTATTTTAAGTTTTACAGTCTCTTGTTACTATTCAGCACAGCTCTACAAAGTCTGCCGGGCTCCTTTTTGGTCAGTGACCAACATTTCCGCAAAGCCTGAGGGCCTGGGAAAGGCGGGGGCTTCTTCATCAGCCTCACCACACCCACTTCTCCCGGCATCATCTCGCTCTGTTCACTTCTGTTGAGCAAAGTTCCGCTGCCGTTTTCAATTCCCCGCCTTGTTTCTACACCTAAGTCTACGTGTAGATCGTTCTCGAAGCTACCGTCTCTTACCTTCCCGATGAGATCTGATCGATTCACGTCTTTGTCCGGTAAAGCGTCTCCGCCGCTCAAATATTTATCTCTAAATCTACCGCCAGTCTCGTCGTTGATCTCGTTCTCGAAGCAAAGCGGCATCGCAGCACAAGCGTTGTTTGAGTCGTGTCGTTGGGGTCTAAAATTGTCGCTGCTGCTGTCGTTGCTGCTGATACTACCGATACCTTTGTTTTCCCATTCACAACAGCCTCCCTCACGGCAACCGTCACCGATGTGATTATCTGGAGCCCATCTCAGCAGCTCACATCTTTCCCACCTTTTCGCACCCTCAAAACTTAAATCAACATTTTCACGCACGTTCACCTCCTGTGCCTTCTCAGTGCAGCACGCAGGGTTATCTTGTCCAGCGTGGTAAGCTAGATTCGCTTGTCTCCCCCCGTCAACTCTGTCTCCTGTTTTCTCATCATCTTCAAACTCTGCACTGCACAGAGAGCTATGAGAGCCAGAATTCTGATCCAAACACGTCATTTCATCAGTGTCGACGCAAACCTCGTCTCTTGGAGTCCATGCGTTTTTCCAGAAGTTAAAACTGTCCGATGACACGAAAGACTCGTTCGAAATCGAACATTGCTCAATCTGATCTGATCCGTTCGATATTGCCAAAAGTGGACACGTCTTGCACTCAGCTGAATTCGACTTTTCAGGGTCGCAATCCGATCTTTTCGACTTTTGACAAGCTCCGTAATTTTCATCATCCTCGGATACGTTTTTATATTTCATTGTGACGCTAATATCTTTGAACCCAGCAAGCTGGTCGCGTGGAGTCTTATTGTGGACAATATTGTTGATGACATCAGCAGTTTTCGTTTGGCTCGGCATGTCTTCGTCTTTGCCTCGCTCCGCAGTCTCTCGTTGCGGGGGAGTAGTAGCAGCACCGGGCACCTCCGGTGACGTGGAGTGGCTCGTGGTGTCAGTTTCCATCATGTAGAAGTCGGCGGGGTCCGCGCTGCTTTTGCTCACTCGCTTTGGCTAGGTGGCGTTGTGTGACGTCAGTCAGTCAGTCATCAGCCGAGTCATTGGGTGTGGTGACGGCGAGGGGGGGGGAGTGAGGAATTGGGGGAAGAGTATGGAGGGGGCGGATAAAGGATAGGGTGGGGATGGGGGCAGGGGGTTGCAGAAAAAAAGAGGAGTGTTTACATGTGGAATTGAGTGTGGGGGGGGGGGGGTGTTGTGAAAACAGACGAGTGTTTCAGGGGAGATGAATAGATGGGAGGGGGAGTGTTGTTGAAAAGGACAGGTGTTTTGGACCAGGGGAGAGGGGCGGATAGGGACAGGGGCGGATGGGAACAGTGTGTTGTGGAATAAGACGGGTAGTTTTGTTTGTTTTTTGGGGGTTGTTGTTTTATGGGTTGGGGGGGAGTTGAGGAAGGGGTGAGGCAGGTGGAGTAAGATATTTAATTAATTTCATTATTTAGTTTTCAGCTTTTCAATCTTTCGTTCCTTATACTAACATTAATTCTTTCCTTTCCTTACTTTCTGCTATCATTTATACAGTGTTTGTTGATCTTTTAAAAAATAACTGTAAGGTCTATTATTTTGTCGGCAAGGGGAACAAAGTTGAATAAACGTTGATAAACTGAGACAAAGGTTGGCCGTGGGGAACTCAAATCAGCGCTGGTAACGTCTGACTACGTGAACTGTTGCTGAAAATGTATGGAACTCAAGGACATAGCCTCTTTTTTCCTAAGTAAGGGTAAAAAGGGATGAAGCCAGCCACCTAAAGGGATTTAGATTACGAAGATAAGGGAGTAAAACATCAACATGTACGTGTGGAGATGGGATGGACTTTCAATCAAACATACGTCTTTAACTGGACCCAGAACGTGGAATATTGCTTTTATTCTGTCATGTTTAGGAAAGCTCTAATAATGCCGGAGACAAGATTCCCCTATCATTCATGGCATTGGAGATCAACTGGAAAAAGAAAAAGAGGTAGACCAAAGGAAACTTTAGGGGCATAATTAGGGATAAGGCAATCACCCAGGGCCTGGATGTGCCCAGATAGGAGAAGGTGACCAGGGACAGGCGAGCGTGGCGCCGACTGCTCTCCGCCTTATGTACCTTACTATATATATTAATATATATATTATTATATTATTATACATTGAGAGAGGGAGAGAGAGAGAGAGAGAGAGAGAGAGAGAGAGAGAGAGAGAGAGAGAGAGAGAGGGAGAGACAGAGACAGAGACAGAGAGAGACAGAGGAAGTAGGTCAGTCATGCAAGCTTCTTTGCACGTTCTTTAGCCACTGACAGGGGGTTAAAATAAATAATTGTTGAAAAAAATGTAAGTGTGTTTACGCCCCATCGACACAATTTAGAGTATTTAGAAGGCGGGCTTCCGACCCTGTTTGGCAGGGCCAACACATGCTTAGATGGACACAGCACCGTAGCAGAAAGACCGAGAAGCATGAGAAAAATTTCTTCCCATTCTGGAATCGAACTTGGGACGCCTGTGTGCGACAAGAGAAGCGCCTGACCGCTACACCACAAACGCCGGTAAAGATAATGTTTTTAATGTGCTTTTACTGTATTTTGGGGGGAAATTTGGAAGACATGAAATAAAAGCAAGAGGCTAGCCCAGGATAAGGAAATGTGGGAAGGGTTTGTCCGTGGCCTATAGCCTGACCCAGGATGGAAAAGTGACGATGATGATGTTGACTGTACTTTCGTAGATTCTGGTGTCAAACAGAAGCCGCAACATTTCGCTATCTCCAAATTACAAAGTTCTGTCTGCTCAGTATCTAGTTTTGAGAAATTTAACGTAAAATTATTGCGAGTTATTCAATATGTCAAGCTTTTTCGAATGCAATTCTTTGAATAATATCTTGGTAGCGACTCCGAATATTCTTGCAATGTTGATAGAGCAGCTAGAGCATATTGTATTGCTTTCTGACCTCATGGTCTCAGCCACTCAAACAAGGCCAAATGTAATTTCAGATAGTATTTTGTAATTCTAAATCAGCGATTAGGTGCTTTTTTATTTAAAATTTAATTTAGAGAAAGTCTTGCTTACCAGAGGGAAACTTTTCCCGTCCGTCCGTTTGACGTGGACCTTGGCTTCCCTGGGTTGGATGCGATTGACGTAGCGGGAACCGTCAGCCAACCAGGCGTGGTTGAGTACTTGCCACACGTTAGGTCGTGAGTTGGGTCGCACGTGCAGGATGTTGTCAAGGAGAAGAGTGACCTCTGGGAAGTGAGAAGGAGAGATGGGTTCGGGTGTGTGTGTGTAGGTGGGTGGAAGGGGGGAGGGTTGAGAGGGGTTTTGCACGAGTGTGTTAGTTTGTTTGTGTGTGTTTGTGTCTGTGTTTGAGGGAAAGGGTGTGTGTGTGTGTGTGTGTCTCTCTCTCTCTTTCTCTCTTTCTCTCTCTCTCTCTCTCTCTCTCTCTCTCTCTCTCTCTCTCAATGTGTGTGTGTGTGTGTGTGTGTGTGTGTGTGTCTGTGTGTGTGTGTGTGTGTGTGTGAGAGAGAGAGAGAGAGAGAGAGAGAGAGAGAGAGAGAGAGAGAGAGAGAGAAAGAAAAAGGCAAATCTTTAAACGAATTCTTAACCCAATTCACTCCGTCCTATCGAAGATGGGCATTACATTCGCAAGTCCCAACTTTCAAATCCCTTTAGAGTGCTGCAAAGGGCTGTACAGTTTCGCCTTTTTATCAAAAGTACTGGCACAATCCTTTTGTTTATATTTGAAAAAATAATTCTGTCAGTCGCATTTCACATGTCTTTCCCAAATACGGAGAGGGATATGGTATTCTAGCAGAAAGATAGAAACACATTTAAAATTCATTAATTAAGACGGCCACCTATTCTCAAGAAAAACAACCAAGCAAACAACAATGGCCGTCTTAGACAGGTCAGCGCCTTGTACTATGTCATTAGCAGGCTAAAAAACTTAAAGTGTGCTTGAGGGGGGGGGTAATTTGATATGCCCGTTTTGTACAGGCGAGTGTCTTATACAGGTGACCAACGAGCTGGTCTGACTGCACTTGGTAATACAGACGTGATAATACAGAATCGAACTCCGATCAATAGCATGAAAAACCGTACCACAATACCCCCCAGCATCAATGTGGAAACTTTAAAGATACTTTGTTGTCACCAGGACATGCCTATCTACGAGGATTCTCGTGGTATAGAGGTGCTTTGTTCGCCTCTCATTCAATAGGTCCCGGGTCCGAAACCTGACAGCTACAGAGAATTTTCTTCTCAGAAATAGTCTCCTTTCACCTCTTTTCCTGCTCTCCAACCATGTTCTGTCGCCTGCTTTCGTCTCCTCTTTTTGACACCCCCTCCTCCCACCTTTGCCTCCCCCTCCTCTGGGCTCCTCATTCTCTTTCCAGCCTTTCTACTGCTATTCCTTGGCCTGTTCTTACCGTTGTCTTTCAGCCACATCCATATCTTAGAGTTTGGACGATCTAGCACCTAGCCTTGTCGGAAAAGATAGTAAAATTTCGGAAGTCCCGCGCGGAATTTGCGCACGTTAAAGATCTCTTGGTGGTGCTAAAATCGATAAGAGTAGGCTTCGGCCGCTACCCGGGCAAAACTAAAAATGAATTCCTACCAAACTGAAAATTCTTAATGTGTCCCGAGCGCCCATATAACCTGATGCAGTTGTGAGCGCCGTAAAACGCTTACAAAATACAAGCGAAAACAAAAACAACAATAAGCTGTCACTGTCAACTTACGGTATCCTAAACTGGCAAGGTTGTACTTGGAGACGTTCTTCGCGGAGAAGTTTAACCGGATAACTGCCGTGACTTCCGGTGGCACGTGCCCAAGCAACATGTTCAACAGCGTCACGCCCCTGCAGATCCAACATGGTGCATTTTAGAATAGTAAAGGGGAAGCCCTCTGTGACATATTCAAAGAAACTCGTTTTGGGCTAGACAGAAAGATGTTTTAGAATAAGATATCAGTATATGCACTATAAGCCACGCTGTTATGTTTAATAATCTTTAAAAAAAAAATATAAAAAAAGATTTCTGGAATATTATGAGAATGAAATCACCCTAACAGACATGGCAATGGAGAGCAATTGGCAGCAGGAAGAAGAGGTAGACTAACTGTCAGTTATAGGAGTCCGATCAGAGATAATGTAAAAACCCAGGGTCTAGATGTGTTAAAGAGAGAGAGAGAGAGAGAGAGAGAGAGAGAGAGAGAGAGACAGACAGACAGACAGACAGACAGACAGACAGACAGACAGACAGACAGACAGAGACAGAGACAGATACAGAGACAGAGACAGAGACAGAGACAGAGAGAGAGAGAGAAAGAAAGCAGAAGAAATGATAGGTAGCCATTCGTTGCCGAAGGTCACGATGAAATACTACAGCTTATCTGTGGACACGTATGTGGCTTTGCAATCCGATCTTGGATGTACAATGTCTGTTGCTATGGGGACACTGGAATGTCGTGGTTTGGGTGGTTGTATTATGTCTCCTCTCTCTTTTGATAGTCAGATTCTCCCTGTAGTTGATATTGCTGTTTCTGCTGCCAAGACGGACGGCCCTGCGCCAGGCGTTCCTTTCGGTGGCAATTCTTTGGAGGTCTTTGGAGGTAACCAGTGCAAAGTGGAGGTTTACCTTTATCGTGTCTTTGAACCGCTTTTTGGCCTCCCCAGATTTCTTTTGTCACTTGCGAGTTCGCCGAACAGCAGTAGTTTGGGCATTCGCTGGTCGTCCATTCGAATGACATGGCCAGCCCATCTCAGCTGGGCTTTGACAAGCATGCTTTCTATGCTTTGTGAGCTTGGTCGATCGAGGACCTCAAAATTGGTGATGCAGTCTCGCTACCTAATGCCAAGTATTCTGCGAAGAGCCCTTTGATGGAACTGCTCTCATTTGTTGATGTGTTTTCTGTAGAGTGTCCAGGTTTCCTAACCGTAGAGGAGGGAGGAGAACACAACAGCATTGAACACATGCTAGGGTAGGCAAACCCTTAAGAAAAATCACCGAGGGTCTAAGACCCCTCACGAAGTCTAGCCTGCCTGTCGAAGCAGTTGTCCGTGGTATGGCCGCTTTTGCATACTAACAGCTACGGGGAGCCACAAGTGAGAGTTGCGTGCCCGGTGGGAACCAAAGAGTGAGAGCCACCCGGATGTGCGACTGCTCCCACTACACGCCATAGGAGGAAGAAATACCTTTTATATAAATTATGTCTTCTATTTCTGAATATAACTCCGCGTTATACGTCTTTAAACATTTTTATTATTATGGTTGGGGGGGGGGGGGGTGGTGCATTTTATCATGAAAACTTGTATGCTCGGGGTTTTTTCTGAGCACATGTGCATGTGGTGTAGAGGGTTGGCACTTCGTCGTCTCATGCAGGAGACGCGAGTTCGATTCTCGGGTGGGGAGTATTTTTATTTTTATCGAGTATTTCGGTCTTTCTTCTCGGATGTTGCATCCCTCTCAGTCTCAGCCCGGGTGGGCCGGTGACAGGCAGGAACAAAGCCCGCCTCCTAAATGATCTAAACTGTGTCGGGTGGAGGCGCAAAAGAGTAGTCCTCACTCACTGACGACACAAGAAGTCCGACTCTACGTGTGTAGTTGGCGGATAAATTGGTGTTGATTGCTCCTTCCTTCCTATAAAGAGATAATATCTGTCGTCGTTTATTTCCTCCCTTCTTTTCTGTATACGTTTTACTCTAGCTACACCTCTTCAGTGTCAGTTTGGTTAAAGTTTTACGGCACTTGCAACTGTTGCATAACGCACTTCTCTGGCACTTATATAACCAAATTTTATGTTGAAATAGTGAAGGTATCGTAAAAATGTTCTAACAAATTAGAAAAAAAACCCAAATAAATAAATAAACAGCTAAATAGATAGATAGATAAATAAATGAATAAATATAAATTAAATTTTTTTATAAACGTATAAAAAAACAAATAAACAAGCATATAGATAAATGAATAAATAGATAGATAAATAAGCAAACAAGTAACCAAAAAAAAACAACCCACAACACATGAACAAACAACGTACAGACACCAGATGTCCGAGGTTCGCTTCCAGACCTCCCGTTTGTTGAGCAGCTCCGGGGGCGTGTAGGCGTCAAAGTGCTCTCCCTTCATGTTGCAGTGGTTGCGGATACAACGAGAGGCGGCCATCATGCGCTGACAACAGGGACCATACGCTGCACGGTTTGATCAAGGCACAGGGGGTGAGGATCGGGGAGGGGGGGGCCGGGAATGGTTACTTTTACATATTGAGTGAGGACGTCCATTCTCGTGAAATGCTGAAATGGTATAAGTTTATCGTCCCTATCAACACTATTAGGTTATTTTAAGAGGCGGGACCTCCGAGTTTCACATCCATCTCCGAAAGGACTGAGCCAAGTGGGAAATTCATCTGAAGTGCCTTTCCCAAGGACACAATGTCGTAGTGAGCTGAGGCTCGAACCCCCGAACCAGCAATCTCATGATTACGAGTCCGGTTACCTGCCTAACCACAAGGCCACGCGCATTTTGGTTACTCGTTAACGCTTGAAGCTGAAGAGAGCTGTTTGGGGGTATTTAGGAAAAAGAAAAGGTTTGACATAAAAGTTTGTGCTTACTGATAACAAAACCGGCAGACAGATCAACACGCATTTGCAAAGTTCACCTACCATAGAAAACTGCATCTCTTAAAGTTGAAGAGAAATGTTAGGGGGTATTTAGACAAAAATTATAATAATATAGCAGTCCTCTGCTTATTGATAACAATTAATAGCTCCAGTGGCTAAGTGAGTAGTGAGTTTAGACTCGCGAGTAAAGTCAAGCAAGTGTCTATGACACTGGGATCAGGTGGGTGGTCACTGAGGTGTGTCCTTGAGCAAGACATGACAACTCTAGCTTTAAGTATTTAGGTATGTACAATGTATGTATTTATAATTATGTATTTATGTATGTATGTACATGTGTTTGTCATTTTAAACAAAATTGCCCTTCTGGGATAAATTTTAAAAAAATATATTAATATAAAGGGGGCAGACAGTTGCAAAAATGAACAACATGTACCATAGAAAACGGCATCTCTTAAAGTTGAAAAGACCTGTCTTGGAGATTTAGAAACAAAGAAAACGTACATGTATAACATAGCAGATTGCGTTACTTGATAACAACAGCGGCAGAGACTGGTAAAGTTGGCCTACCATTAAAAATAACTAATAACTACATCTCTTGTCTCTTTTCAACGCTTAACGTCAACAGACGATAAAAAAGTAAATTTTACTAAAAGTTAAGTAAGATATAGCAGAAAAATACATTCTTGCAATACCTGTAAGTTTGACCTGAAGGTCGTCTGTCACAAGGACGTTGGTGCAGTTGATATCTCTGGGAAAAAATTCAGACCGTCATTCATAATAGACAATATTATTTCAGTCATCATCTACTTACTTTACTTTTATATTGTCTGTAACCCTTGAGCAATGAGGGAAGAGGCAGTTTTTTATGGTAGAAAAACTGCAGCTCTTTTCATTGAGATTATAGTTTCTCAAGC
>NW_004797560.1:851189-853052 GCF_000002075.1 Aplysia californica
CTCTCACTCAGTGAAGTTGAGTGTATATCTTATTTCTACACATCCGAAAATTAACGACAGTGAGAATATCGGTGAAACAACTGAATCTAATTTTCGTTGATGTGGACGTAACAGTCTTTAAATCAACAGGGGAAGTAATTAATTCTTTTTCACTGAGCGAGGTTGTTGACCCATAATGAAAGAGCTTTTATGGTGACTGCTATCGTAAGTCAACCGTAAGATCGGGTTATTGGATAGTGCGTTCGTGTAAATATCACCCTCCTGGATCGCCGTTTCATCCCAAACAGGATCACAGAGACAGGTAATATGGAAGACGAGAAGCGAGACGGGCATTTAATAATCACATCACATGGAGAAGAAAGGCTTGGGTTTCAGAAGTCGTCGGCTGGTCGACTGAAGCTCGAAAACACATTGATTTAAAATAAAAGGGAGGGGGTGGAGATGGACTGTGTTCGTGGATGACTGGCACTTTCAAGCATTCAAGCAACCACGTCCTGTTTCTAGATGGGAAATAACATAATGAGGGGAATTAGGCAGGGCTAGATCTAGTATTGGCCTTCTCTTTTCCGATAATTCTGTCGTCACATGACGTGTCTGCCACCTTCTGTCCACGCGCGGAACAGAGTGAGCTCGATCTTACTGGCGGTATCGATTATGAGGGTATCGAACAAACCAACTAGATGTGACTAATAAATGAATTTTATTCATTTTTGTTCAAATAGGTCTAGGGACTATACATGTAGAAACAATCTACTTGTCGGGGAAAGGTGGGGCAACACGTACCAAGACTATTTTCTTAGGTTAAAAAGAAATACACAATACAAGCTGTTATGTCATCAGACAAAAATATAAATAATGGCCCCCTTGCCCACAAACACCCCATTCCCCCTCCCCCTTTCTCATAAAAAGACGATCTCGATTGGAAGAAGTCCAATGCACATTAAAAGATTATATAATTCGATATTCATATCTTCTTCTTCTTCTTCTTCTTCTTCTTCTTCTTCTTCTTCTTCTTCTTCTTCTTCTTCTTCTTCTTCTTCTCTTCTTCTTCTTCTTCTTCTTCTTTTTCTCAGTCGACTTTTGGTTTTTAAACCTGCTATACAAAATAAAACTGATTTTTACTTAGCGACCATTTTACCTACTTAGTAAGCCTCTTTCCTTCAGGTAGTCATATTATGGTATCCATCTAGAATCTAGAACTCGAAAAGAGAATCGACATCAAGAAGGGGGGGGGGAGACCGGCGCAGATTCACGGCTGTCGGATTAGCCTAAAACGAGGACCGACAGCTATTGTAGAGATCAACGACATGCTGAACTCACTCATGATGAAGCCACTCACCAGGTTGGCGTGAGGGGGGATAATCACGACTTGTCTGTGCGAGTATCGCTTGTCGTCCCTGCCGCCCTCCATGGTCATCAGGCTGCTGGTGAACTCCGCGCACGGCTTCCGGTACACGGTTATCTCCACCTGGGTGAGGTGACAGACGACAGGTTGGTTTTAGTTTTAGTAGACTTTTACGGCGCTCGCAGCTGCATAAGGTCATTATGAGTGCCAAGGGGTGGATGTCAGCAGAGAAGTCCATACAGGGAATCGGGCTTACTCTGCTCACCTCTCTAGTTTCAACAGCACAGAGTCTGTTTCGACTATCAAGGGACCCCAGAAATAGCGGATCACAAGAGTGTGACAAACATACAAAAGAAGTAGAGGGAAAATGACGATAGTAAGGGTTAGGAAAGAAACAGCAGCAGTTCCATGTTGCAGTTCAGGCACAGTTATGAGCATGACATTGGTGAATCAGCCCATTTACAATTTACATTTCTCTTGTGTATAAGAACATATTATTAATGCCCCCCCCCCCCCCC
>NW_004797560.1:853204-854334 GCF_000002075.1 Aplysia californica
TTAATGCCCCCCCTTTGGGAAAGGCTTAAAGACACTTCAGTCAGTAGCATCGCCCGGGAGGTACGACCGTTTCGATTCACACCAGCTGTGTCATTATATCTGTATCTGTATCTGTATCTTAAACATCTGCATCTGTATTTGTATCTTCTGTATATGTATCTACATTATATTATGCATCTGTACCTGCATCGGCTTTATCTGTGTTTGTAGCATCTGTATCTGTACCTGCATCATGATATGTATCTGTATCTATACCATCTGTAACTGTATCTGTATTATTTGTATCTGTTTTATGCACCTGTTTCATGTGTAGATGTCTATCTGCATTCGTAGTACATGTATCTGTTTCTATAACATGTATCTGTATTTGTATCATCCACATATGTGAGACAGCGTGGTGGAATCAGGCTCTCGTCAAAATAATCAAAGTGAAGAAACTTGCATTTTTCCACGGGTTTGTGAATTTTTATCAATTTTTTTTTTTGGCTCAACACCTTTCATGCCCATTAAAAAACCCATTTCTGTGAGGATTTTTCATTAAAGCGTTGATTAAAGGCATAAAAAATGTAAATCTTCAGTTACCACGCACTCTTAAGCTGAGGAAATAACTAATCTTCGGCGGCCATTTTCTCACTAATCCTACCTCTGAAATAAGGTGACCCCCACCTCCTTCTTTTGAAAATATCTCGACTTGTATTCAAGATAAATGGATATTTTTTGCATCCAAATAAAGACAAGGGAACAAGTTTTAGGATGATACCTATAACTCTACATGCCTAAAAAATGACGAGAGCCTGATTCCACCACACTTCCTCACATATGTATTTATCTTACGAACTTTTAACTGTTCAAGTGTCGGTGGCCGACTGAATAATGTGCCTGTGTTTGTGAGAAAGATATTTGTGTATGTTTGTGTGTGGTTTTTTGTGTGTTTGTGTATGTGTGTGTGTGTGTGTGTGTGTGTGTGTGTGCGCGTGTGTGTTCGAACGCTAAAGTCTGAATGTGTGTGCGTGAGTGCTTGTGTGTGCGCGTGTGTGTAGTAAAAGTACATGTAGAAGTTAGTACTTTATCTTCGAGATATCCTATTTCAAGAGGCTCACTTGAACAAAATTAAAATAAAGCAATTATAA
>NW_004797560.1:856934-879031 GCF_000002075.1 Aplysia californica
CAGGCAAATTTGATATGGAAAGAGAGGCAGAGGCAGACAGAGGGAAAAGATACTGGACAAGATGACAACATGGCTAGGAGCAGCAAGAACAACAGACACCATTGCTGCAACGCAAGACAGTGAAGTGGAGGCGAATGATCACCCTCGCCAGTCGGCAAGGCACCGGATGATGATGATGAAACTTAGGTGTCCCATTTTCTCCCTAATTATTTTTCTTCTGACAACAGGCGATCCCAATCTCTTTCAATCGCAAATAAATCCTGTTTACTTCTTTTCAAGATAATTTAGTTGACTACGAAGGAGTTGATGTCGTCGGGGAGCCGAGAAAGTGTAAACAACAGATCAACTCATCCGAAATCCAACTTAACCGTTGGGGATTGTAAAGAAGAAGAGGTGCTGAGACCCGAGAACAACGATCAACTTAACCGAATATCAACCCATGCGAGTTCAACACTAGCGGAGTCGACTGCAGTTGTGTACTTTTTAAAAAGTTTTTGTAAAAGTGTTACGCCACTTGCAACACAATAAGATTATTATTATAAGTGCCGAAGATTAGAGGTGTTACAAAAATAACAAACACAAAAAAGAAGGAGGAGAGATCAGGAAGATGATATATGTTTGATAGGAAAGAAGGAGCAAACACACCAGAGTACCCGCCAACCACCCACGGTTGGATAATTTTTCTTTAAAAGCAAGACAAATGAACAATTTTATTTTGATAATGTGAATGACTCTATTGCCCAAAACCTACGAACGCTAATTCACCACGTCCAGACACAGATATTGCTAGAAATACTCTAGAATCTCTCAATATGCAAGTGCCATTAAGCTCACGTCTGAGTTTCTGCGATCAGGGGCTTCACTGTCGCATGCAGGAAACCCGAGTTTGATTCCCGGGTTGGGATAATTTCTATCGAGTATCTTGGTCTTTTTTAGGAGGAAAGATGGAAAACGGCGTACTAAATTAATTATTTATTTATGTATTTATTTATTTACTTATTTATTTATTTATTTTATTTTTGTATTTAATTGTTCCTTTGTTTCTTTGTTTCTTATTAATTCATTAATTAATTTCTCTTTATTAATTTTTAATTTTAAAATTATTTTCTAAAAAGTACTTGCTTATTTTAAAAATTATTTATTTATTAATGTTTTCAATTATTTATGTATTTATTCTCACTTTTAATGTTTTTCTTTTTTTTTTCTTTTGGGGGGAGGGGGTCAATAAGTAGACACGCACGAGTACTTTTTTAATAAAAGACGTACCTCTGCCAAGGCGTATCCCGTGATCTGCCTCCGCCATTATGGTGTCGACCAATCCGCCAGGCTGTAAGGAACTCGTCAACTCGGACGACGATTTGGAATTCCGGATGTCATTGCCTCTGTGCGTCTGCTGTCTTTTTTTGCAACCTGGGAGCAGGGAGAATGGCGGAAACACGATGTCGTCGACCTGTTTGTCCTGTGTGGGTTTTGGGACAGGGAGAGAAACATCTACATGACTGGGTAGGCCTATTCTGACAGGCCATGTTGAAGCCTGAAATCTCGGCATGTTGCATTTCAGCTTTTGTTCTGCCGCCCGCTGTTGTCTCTTCTGCCATATCTTGGAGTTTTTAGAACCTATCATGTTGAAATCAACTTTATACTCCTCGAAATCATCACTCTGACCTTTGCCCTCTCCTGATGAACCCATGAGGTTTCTCCCCTCCTTGAACTCCTCCGCATTGACGTCGTCCTTGTGGTAGATTCTGCTGTCCATGTGTTTTGTCTTTAGAGGAGAGATCTCCGGTACTTTCGTCCTCTCGCGAAAGGCTGATATACACGTAGAGCTGTAGTCTCGGAGTGTCCCTGCTCTCCGAGAGTTGTTTGCTGCTGTCACCGGCTGCTGTTCGGAGACCTTACCTTGTACTATGTGGAGAGACTCGTCTTTATCCCTCACAGTGGGAGTCACAGTGTGGGGGGAAGACAGTGGGGGAATATAGCGGTCTCCCAAGTCCCGTTGTTGTGGCGCGAGAACTTTGTCCATAAACCTATCTCTGCACACCGTTTGGTTTGCGAGAGGTCTTGCCCCGATTTTTGACGACCCGGACTCGTAACCAAATCTCCTGACCCTTGCCAAAGCAACGTTTCCGTAGTTTGTAGTTTCGTCGTGTGAGGATGAATCGTCGCCAAATTCGCCAGGAAGTTTGTCGTACGCCTGGACCAGCTGGTCGAAACACTTGAAGTATAACTCCCCGCGGTTAGGACGCTGGATTGTGGGAGGCGGCAGCGACTGCCGGTGGGATTCAGATGGAAGTAAGGGGTTGGTGATTCTTGTGCTCACAGCTTTATTCGGTCGGACCACTAACGCATTCATCTTTTCTCTTTTAAGCTGTCTTGATTTTGTATTATTAACAACACTATTTATGTTTTTAGTTTGAGTAGACCTTCTAGTTGGAGTTGAAGAGATGTCATTCCCGAGTCGATCTATAACGTAGTTTGCCTGTTTATGACAGTCTAGGGTCTGGTTTGTTGGTCTCTGGTGAAGTAATGAGTCGTACGTTGGGCAGTTTGTCTGAACAAGGTCTGCTCGCTTTTGAACTGGACCTCGGCCTTTGTCTACATCTAAAATATCTAAATTCAAATCCGAAAGCTGCTTATCTTTATCTTCTCTAGTTTTAAAATTAGGACTGCACAAACAGACAGGATTCAATTTTTCGGAGTCATTTGACCTCTTAATTATATTTTTCTTAGATTTCTTAGACTTCAGCGTCACCTTCAGCTTACGTTTAAACTTCTTCTTCTGTTGACCCAACGAGGACTTTTGTTCCATTAGTCAGGAGCTGGGCCCACGCCGCACAGTCCATGGCAGGGTGACAGGAAGCTTAGGTTGGCTACTTGGTGTTTACCGGAGGTGCAGTGAAGTGCAAAACCTGAACTCCCAACAAAGTGCGGCAAAGTAAAATAACAATAACAGCATGTGAAATGAAATATTTTAGAAAAATGTTGTAGGCTACATCACAGGAAGAGACAGACAAAGAAAAGAAGATATCATCAGACAACAAAAGGGGGCCGAACCGAGTGTGAAACGCACCGCGAGACAAGTTTAGACACGTTTTGAGAATAAAGGAGCACAACAGCCAGCTTCAAACTCAAAAGCCTACGACATGCGATACGACGGTTTCAAGATAGAAGAAAAGCCACACACAAAAATGGATCGATGGAGTAAAAAAGAAACCAACAACAAACAAAACAGTAGAAAAAAACCTTCAATGGCACATTAAGTAAGGAGATCCAAAGAGCAACAGTCCTGGCTCATGTCATTAAATAGATCTCCCCTCGACACCTAACAGTATCAGAACAGAAAAAGTAAGTAAGTTGCTATGAAGTGCACATCTTACCAACAACTATGATTGTACACGAATGATCTTTGCCAACAAAAAGATCATTTCAAGGCGGGGAAAGGGGGGGGGGGGGGTTCTGTAAAGAGCGACTACTATGAAATGGATACAAATGTAGAGGGATAGAGTTAGCATTAGTTAAAGCTAGGGTTAGGATTAGGGTTCGGGTTCCTTCTTTATTGAAATTAGTTTGTTGGGGTCATCGATCATTACGGAAGTCTTTCCATTTTAAGATTCCTCACAAGACGGTGTGGAAAACAAACAAAATCAGAAATTTAAAAAAAGAAGGGATTAACGAAGGTGTAGAAGGATAAGCAAACAGATCACAAAGAAAAGAGAACTTCTTTGCTGCAATTTCGTAATCTGTTTTGCCTTGAGGTCAACTATTTCACCAGAGTGACTCCTTG
The DNA here is from genome assembly GCF_000002075.1 of Aplysia californica. Taxonomy (NCBI): domain Eukaryota; kingdom Metazoa; phylum Mollusca; class Gastropoda; order Aplysiida; family Aplysiidae; genus Aplysia; species Aplysia californica. Next base: position 860,719 of record NW_004797560.1, read on the forward strand.
GTAAAAAGGAATGATAATTGCGTCTCTAAAGCAGAAGGGGGGAACCGTTTCAAGAGGACAATTGTTGTGTCGGCAAGGGCACATTTGAGTGTAATCGTTTTGAAATCAAGCGCTCGTCAAAATAATGAAATCGAATAAACCTATCATTTTTCCGCCCGTTGCTCAAGTTTTAAAAAATCAATTTCTTAAATATTTGCTCTGAATTTTTTTTGTTTATTTGTCGTACATTTAAATCAAATTTCGGTGTAGATTTTACTCAGAAAAAAGGGTGGTAAATGGCACTCAAAACGTAAGTTTGCAGTTACCAAGGACTCTTAAACTTTGAAATTCACCTAACTTTAGCTCCATTTTCTATCTTATCTCATCTATGACACCAGACGACCCCAATTTCTTTTAAAGTGCACACGATATATATTCATAAAAACACTAAACAAACGAACCAGCTCTGTAAGATGAAACCAACAACTGCATGCGCCCCAAAGGTGACAAGAGCCTGGTTTCTCTGCGTCGTGATACATTTTCTTTAAAAACTCTGAAAGACATTTGGACGTTCCCTATTAGTATTAGGCGTCAAATTTAACGCCACAAAGGTGCTGAAATTCGTTTTGATTTAGTAGTTGTTTTTTTTAGGGACACCCGAACTTCCGGAAGAGACAAGCCCGTGAAAGCGTATTGTAGTGCCTGTGACAATGCGAGGATTGTTACTGATTTAAATGCCATGGCTTCATCGTACTACACAAAATCACGAAAATTGTCAGCAATTTTCAGTCAGCGATGTATTTGTGCGAGTTCTTGTCGAGTAGGGAAAAGTAGGTCAGGTGGGTGCAATGCTGAAAAGGGACACAGAAATCAGAAATAATAATGTTATGGATTTCTTTGATAATAAAAAAGAACGTTTTTTTTTTTTTTCATTGACAAAACCCCCCCCCCCCCACATCGACACGATAATGGTCATTTAGTGCTGGGCAAAAAAAGTAAGACCGACAGAAACAACGAAGGAGAAGTTAAGAAGTAGGACCCGCCAGTAGCGCCCACCTACCACCCACGCAGGTCAATGTCTAACCCAGTACTAATGAACGGAATAATATAAAGGCAGAGTCAAATATCAATATACAGAGAAGGAAAAAGAGGCAGACAATATACAAAGAAGAACAGACAAAATGCACCCCCCCCCAAAAAAACAAAACAACCAACACCCCCCCTCCAAAAAAACAACAACAAGAAAAAATAACGAACTATACAGATAAGTTCATTCGGCTGTCCTTCTACTTCTACCACAACTGCTGCACTTCTTACTTGCGTACAGAAGATTTTTTATTTGTCTCTCACCCTCAACCAGCCTCGAACCCACAGAGCCATGGGTTAAAAGGGGAAGGGAGGGGTTAAGTTAAGTTTTGTAGATTTCAAGCAATAAAATTACCTCGCCCTCCCCCCCCCCTTTATTTTTTTAAAAACCGACACCGAAAAACAGGAGTATGGACTTGATTTCAGATTTAAAGCTAGTTCAGCAAGTGCACCTTCTTAAAGAGCAATCCAAGTGTGTTCTGAACCTTATAAAGTCACGGGGAAAGGTGCCTGTCAGTAAGCCATTTAATATTTAACTATGGACGATTTTTAAAATTTGTATTGGTAAGTGTCTTACGGCGCTCGCAACTGCATACTGTCATACGAGTGCACAGGGAGCATTAAGTGCCTGTCAGTAAGCCATTTAATATTTAACTATGGACGATTTTTAAAATTTGTATTGGTAAGTGTCTTACGGCGCTCGCAACTGCATACTGTCATACGAGCGCACAGGGAGCATTAAGAAAAACATTTTCAGTTTGATAGGAAGTAATTTTGAATTTTGCCCGGGTGGCGGCCAAAGCTGACAGTAATGTTATCGATTTTGGACCACTAAGAAATTTTTAAAGAGCACAATTTGCACACGGGACCTCCGAAAATGTTCGCCCTTATCCGAGAACGCTAGATGTTAGATTTTACCTACCCTAAGATCAGGGATGTAGCTGAAGGACAGCAGTAAGAAGCAGCCAAGTAATTAGGGGTTAAGAATCAACAAGTCTGTGAGAAATAAGGAGTATGTGGAACCAGATAGTGCGTCGGTCGTGACAACAAGGCCAACGAAATTTGCCAGTCCCCTACTTTCAGAATCTTAAAGCATGATTGAAAATGAACCCACATCACATTTCGTTCAACCAAAGAATAACCACAACGTTTTGAAGAGAAAACGAATGTGAGCGCGCGCGTGTGTGTGTGTGTGTGTGTGCGTGTGTGTGTGTGTGTGTGCGCGCGCGTGTATGGTTTTATAACAAGTGAGACAGAGTAAGAATGTTCAAAGGTATGTTTTTTTAAGCTATGAGCCTCACTTCTAAGTGACTAGGAAAGTAACTTCTTAGAATTATGTGCACTTGCAAATAAAAAGGCCAGATTATGTAAATGAGAAAGACTCGCCCGTTAAGCTGTCCCCGAGATTTTATGCACCTGCACCTCGCATAATTGAGCGAAATTTGATAATTTTTTGCATAATTTCTGATTATTTTCCATTATCATTCTTTGTTAATAAAATTAACAGAATCCCATAATTTCAGGTTTGGGCTCAGTTTGCATAATTTCAGAATTTTTTAGGGGCATAAAACCGCGGGGACAGGTTAAGCCAAAGGTGTGATAATATGACCATCTTGGTTCAGCGACAAAAACAAAGCTACACAAACGTTACAGCAGTACCGGATACACCTATTCCGATCGTTAGTATTCATGGGGTGGTTCTGTGATTATGGGGTATCACAATGGTTGCTCTCATGTCATGTAGTAAGATGAGACAATCCCTCACACTTCAGAACTTTTCTTGGAGACATTGCCATCAGTCCATGGATACCCACGGGTACCACACAGTCCGGATTTAGACACTCTTCGTTTTTTATTTTGGTTATTCGAAATACCATATCTGAGGCGAAAGATTCCAAATCATTCAAGAACTCAAACATCGAGAAGAGCTTGCGAGAGCTATTATGCAGCAGCGCAACACATCGGTTTATTCATTTAGCCAGAACATAGAAATTTATACATTATGCGTTTGTTTTAGTATGAGTTTTACGGCATTTGCAACACAATAAGGTCATATAAGTGCTGAAGACCAGAGGTGTTACAAGAGAGTAACAAACATAAAAAGAAGGAGGAGAGATCAGGACGATAGATGTTTGATAGGAAAGAAGGAGCAAACAACACCAGAGCACCCGCCAAACACCCACATATTATGAGTGATGGGAGACAACTAGGGCATCTTTTTTAAAGCTAACGGAGTGGGTGGTTTGATGGTGCTCTGGTATGGTTTGGTCCTTCTTTCCTATCAAATATGTATTGTCCTAATCTCTCCTTCTTCTCCTTTGTGCTTGTTACTCTCTTGAAACACCTCTAATCCCCGGCACTTATATGACTGTACTGTGTTCCGAGTGCTGTAAAACTTTTACAACTTTAAACTCAAGAGTGACTTTGAACTGATGCTATTCTACTTCAACATGAAGACTTTACTTGAACAAATGGATCCTTTGAATACTAGTGTGACCTTGAATTTAAGACTAATTTACACGCATGTCGTAGGGGTCATAAGCAGTCTATGTCAGTAACCTCAAAACCCTCAATATTTTTCTAATGACAAAAAATGTTTTTCTCAACATTTCAAGACACAATCTCCCCATTGCCAGCTGTTGAAGGGTTAGATAAAGAAAGAATGAGTCCAGCTGCCAGTCATAATTGTGTCACAATTCGGTGGAATCAGGAACTCGCCAACATTAGATCATTTGTCCTGATTTCGATTTTAAGAAACATAGATCTATCTCAAACAGAAGTCAAGATATCTGTACTGAAAGAGGTGGGGGTCGCCCAGTACCAGGGTTAGAAGAACGAGAAAATGGTCGCCCAAGTTAGGTGACTAAAGCTGTCGTGTCCATGGAAACAACATATTTACATTTTTTTGTGCCACTGACCAACGTTTTTCAATAAAAATCCACACAGAAATTTGTGACGTAAAAGGGTGTTACGTTTTTCTAAGAATAGATACAAATTCCCCAATGGGTGGAAATAACAACTTACGTCGGTCTTCAGTTCCTTCCATAACGCCCCACAATAGGTTACTTTACTTTTTATAGGAGCTGTTTTTAACTCCCCCCCCCCCCGACACAATTTAGTCTAGATCATTTAGGAAATGTGCTTCCGACTGCCTATCACACAGGGACAACTCGGACAGAAAAGGACACAGCATCCTAGCAGAAAAACTGAGACTAGTGAGACATTTTATAAAACTTTTTCCCCCACTGGAAAATCTAACTCCGGTCTCCTGCGCGTGGTAGCGAAGCCACTAACTGCTACACCACAGACGCCGATATACAATCAGTGAGAGGAAAAAAGTCCTGTTGTTATATTTCAAAAGCCTAAAGTACTGCAGCCTGCCACTGGCGAAAACATTGTCCCCTTTAATGTGGAGATCCTTTAATGTTGAAAGGTTGAAAGTAGCAATAAAATACAAATGCATCGAATGCAAGAGTCTTCATGTTGCAAGCAACACTTGCAATTAGTAATACATGTACTGAAAATAGAAAAAAAAAGATGAGAAAACAAAAGCTTCAGGCAATACGCTGAGAATTTCTTTTGATACCATCCTTTATATTGATCTTTGGGAATCATAAAAACAAAGCAATAACACATTTTTATGAGATGAAAAAACGAAAATCATCATAAAAGCATAACAAAATAACACTCCAAAAAAATTACATGTATACAACTAGTACATAGTACAATATCGAAGGCTACCGTTCCTAAAAAATGACAGCCTGCTGTTTAGTTTCAGGATGAGTGTTACGGCACTTGCAATATAAATAGGTAATTCATTATATATACAAGTGCCGAAGAGTAGAGGTTTCATAAGAGAGTAACATACTATGAAAAAGAGGAAAAGAGATTTAAGGATGATGGATGTTTGATAGAAAAGGAACAAACCACACCAAAGCACTCACCAACCACACATCATCTGGTGCTTGATTTGAGCCCACTTCAATATCTTAAATCAACATTGGGAGATAACCACAGTCAGGATAATAATTATGCGTGATGACTCAGGGGGAGAAGTCGCTCACCAATTTTCAGGCATAGGGAATTACAGATATCATCTCAAAGCTTGTTCAATAACATGTTTCTGAAGAAAAAAAAATACGCATCTGTCTTGAATAGAAGTCAACACAATATGCGATTGAAGGAGATGGGGTCGCCTGGTGTGGGTCAAATTAGCGAGAAAAATGGCCAACAATGTTTGCTGACTTCTAAAGCTTGAGTGCCCTTGAAAACTGCAAAACTACAATTTTTGTGCCTTTGGTTAACCTTCTGCAGTAAAACAGACAAAGAAGTGTGTTTTGACTCGGCATGAGAGTAATGAGTGAAAAAAACACCAAAAATGTCGGACCACAAATTGATCAATGGGTGGAAAAAAATGTCTGTTTCTTTGATTTAATTATTTTGACAAGCGCCTGATTTTATAATGATGTCACTTATATTTGAAAACAAAGGTAAACTACTAGCATTTTGATAGCCCTCTGATACTCAGTGACACAGGCATTGGGGAGTAGTCCACAGCAAGCCAGCATAATTAGAACTCTTTTGTAGATCATGCTTAAGTCCAGCCGTTCTTTTTTTAAAGTCTTTTTATTTTTCTCAGAACAAACCTCAAAGTCATGAACACTCTTAGTTTCTTGAACTCTTTAAGTACACAGTCACTTATAATGTAAAAATAGACCTTAACCCTGTCCAACCAAATCAGTCAGGTAGTCAGGCACAATGGAATGTAATAACAGTAACATATATTTGTATAAACAAAGATATAGTACAATAATCAGCACATATACTCAGTTATAACAGCTGTTTAATTATTGTGTCTATTGGGGCACACATCATGAAACTACAGCTGGAGAAATAATGCATCCAACACATAATTACATCACAACACAGTGGAATCAGGTACTCGTCAAATTTGGGACTTATAGAATTATTAACATCATCTAAAAGCTTGTTCACATGTCTCGCATTTGGCGAAAAAAAACTCCATCTATCGTGAACAGAAGCCGGGATATTTACGATTGAAGGATTTGGGGGTCGTTGGGTATCAGAGGAAAAATTAGCGAGGGAATGGCTGCCAAAGTTTGGTGATTCCCAAAGCATGAGTGTCATTGGAAACTAAAAATTTACATTTTTTGTGCCTTTATTGAACCTTTTTCGGTAACAAATTCACACAGAAATGTTTTCAAAAATACCTAAAAGGTGTCGAGCCAGAAAACAAAATTTCCATAAAAATTGCCAAAGTACCGGAAAAATGCCATTTTCTTCGATTTCATTATTTGGAGGAACGCCTGATTTCACCACAATGCGTCACATGTGCATCTCTTTTGGTTTACAGTTCCCAACGGTTAAGTTGAACTTCGGATAAGTTGATCTTTTTTCCACTCCCACGACGACATCAACTCATCTGTAGTTGACTGTATTCGTATCATCTTAAAATCTGTTCATTTGCCTTGCTTTTGAAGAAAAAAAAATCAACTATCTAGAATAGAAGTTGAGATTTTTGTGATTAAAGAAGGATCACTTGATGTCGGAGGTAAAATTAGCAAGAAAAAGGCAAAGGCAGGCAAAGTTTGGTGACTTCCAAAACTGTTGTGACCTTGAAAAATGCAAATTTACATTTTTTTTGTACCTTTGATTAACCTTTAATCAGTAAAACCCAAGCAGGAATGTGTTTTTCAATGAACATAAGAGGTGTTGAGACAAAAAAAACCAGAAAATTCGATAAAAATTGCAATGGTTAAAAAATCTCAGTTTCCTTTATTTCATTATTTTTTTTGACGAGTACCTGATCTCATTATGATGCTGCACAAATGTTTATTTCCAACAACACACGTAAATTGCTGAAGCTACAATGGCCTTTGATTGAAAATATCACAGTATAAGGCAGATGTGTGTAGTGTAGAAAAGTGAAAAAAAAGCAATCAATCCATTCGTTTTGATATTCAACTGCTGCAAGATGCCATAAAAAAAAAAATCATCTCCAATCTTTTATGACCCAAAAGCAGGTAATAAAAACAGCAAGCAAAGCATTCAATTAAAATCAAATAGAGAGAAAAGAAGTTCAGCGCAATATTTTTCTAATACAAACTTGTTAAATGCTGACGTGGATTGTAAATTCACTCTAAAAATTTAACATTGCTTGTACATTTTTAAGTATTTCTCTTTAATGCGGAAAGAATATCGAAAATCGTGACTGAAAATTAGCATCTTCTTTGACGTAAGGGTAATAGTAAATATAATTCGTATTCCAAATGTTGTTATAAATATTGAAAGCTACGCTGGTGATACTGGAGCAGTTGAGGGGCTGGAGAGGCACCGGAAAAGGCGAGGTCATGTGACCCTCTGTGCCTATCAGGACAAGAGGTGTGTCTAACGTTGAGAAAAACAGTCCCTGACCTTTGGGGTTGGTGTAAGCGATGCCGGTGGTGACACCTGTGGAAGAACAAAACAGCTTTACAACCGAGAATGGTTTGTGGTCTACAAAACGGTGTCTTTGTGGATGCTGTTAAAAAATATTAAATTTTGATTTTGCAACAGTAACAGAAAGAGTAAAAGGTGGGGTAGACACTGAGAAGGTTTGTTGGTTTGTTGTAAAACAAGGGTGATAAGGGAAACTGCTACTCTTTGAAAACTGGTTTACTTTTCATTAGAGTTTTAAAGCACTTGCAACACAATAAGGTCATATTATTGTATTATAAGTGCCGAAGATTAGGTGTTTCACAAGGGAGTAACAAAAACAAAAAAGGAGGAGAGATAAGGACCATAGATGTTTGATAGGAAGGAAGGAGCAAACCACATCAGAGCACCCTCCCAGCACCCACTTTGAAAACTTATATTTTATCCATACTATTACCCTAGTAAACCTGAAAACACTCAGAAACATTCTCAGCTTCCCAGGAAGGATACAGTGCAAGCAGCTGATGAAGTGCTCAAACATGGACAAATCGACATCTTTAAAATCAAAAGCGAGACAAATAAACAGGCTTCAAGGCTGTACCATTAAATTCCACATACACAAAACCTAAAGAATGTCCAATTTATGACACATATATTTCAAAATTTGGGGCTTTGTACATTTTAACAGCTGGCCAACAATTAAAAAAAAAATATAATTCAAAAATTGACGACATTGTTCGGGCTTGGACTGACCGTGGTTGTACTGACTGCCGTTGAGCACCACATGACACGGGTCAATGGCCACACCCATCTTGTCCAGTAGCCAGGACTGACCCAGGTGTTGTGGGGAGAACTGGATGGAGACAGACTCAGGCAGACGAGTGGTCACTTTGCCGATCATCAGCACAGTCACATCAAGACCTGATGAGGAGGCGCAGGTTAGCAGTTTGAGACGGGGGGGGGGGGGGGGGGGGGGATTGATTAATGACAATGATACATATTGATTATCACAAATTCTACACTCGTAGAGTGTAAATCTATGTTTTACAGCACGTTCCATGCTCTTTACAACTACTGCCGAAATTGTCTAAGATGGCTACTCATTGTCAAAGAGAAAAGTGGTTGTCTTAAGACAAGTGGCTGTCTTACACAGTGTTATCATAATGTAAAACTTACGCAAGGGAGGACATGGAAGACTGACTTATACATGGTGACTGCTGGAACAGGTTCGACTATAACATTACCCTAGTAGATCCAAGAATACTCAGAAACATTTTCAGCTTCCCAGGAAGCATACTGTGAAAGCAAACCTTCTTTTTCTGCATTCAGTTTCCTATTCACTTCATAGACATTGCCGATGGTGGTTACTTTTTTTGGCATGGTGAACGAGGTAGATCAGGATACATAATTATCAGCGATACAAAAACGTAGGTAAATTCTAAATGACATCACAGATTTAATTCTGGCTGTTCAGGAAAATCCATGAAATGAGTTCTGGCTGATGGGAGTTAAGCAACCCAGAGCAAGTGGCTACCTTAGAATTACAAGTTTCTATCTGCTCCGTACCTACTTTTGAAAAATTTGACGTAAAAAATTCCGAGTCCCACATGTCAAGCTTTTTCGAATGCAATTCTTTGAATATCTTGATAAAGACTCCAAATAATCTTACGATTTTGATTGAGCAGATCGAACGTTTGGATTCTGACCTAATGGTCTTAGTTTAGTAACTCGAACTGATTAAAAATGTCAGATAGAGCTTTGTAGTTCTAAGGTAGTGAAGTGTCAAACAGCTGTTACTCAAGAAATACCTGGGGTGTATTTGTTTTGCTCATAGTGAATGTAGAAAGAATCCGGGGCTCCATATTTGCTCCTCGTCTGTTCATCCACAGTGGCAGCCTGAACCCACAGATCACAGCTAGGGTCATTTCCTGTTAAAAAAACGAAAAATAGAATAAGCTTCCTACGCAGTTCCTCTGCCCCATAATTATTACGATTTTAATAAAACAACACTAACAAAAAAACAACAAAATAAATAATAACAATAACAATAATAGTAAAATATTAATAATAATGATAATAATAATTATAGTAATAATAATAGCACTGACAATATGAACAAAAAATAGTATTATATAGCCTACATTTCTATTGAAACGTAGGCTCTAAGGCTTTAAAAAATATCACAATTATCATGTAGACAAGAAAAAGATATGAGGTGAAAGAAATCACAAGTAGAACCTACGCCTGCGATATATGTGTTTCACCCCGATATCCCATCTCCTCTTCTCCGGGTGGGCGTTGACAGTCACGTTTGGTTTGTCGTACCCAACTCCAGCCTCGTAATTGTACAGCTTGGCCATGTCGACAAAATCTTTCTCCACGTATGTGTCGTAGGTCAGTTCACCCAGAGGGTACTTTGGCCCCGCCCAGTCAATCTGAGGATAAGTTGCGGAATGAGGAAGACAGGGAGACAGTAGAACACCACGCAATCATTAGGATGCTGGAAATGGGGATACAGAGGTAAGAAGGAAGAAAGGAACGATTATCCGAAAAGGAAAGACGTCGCCATATTCAAACAGCCACTGAAACAATCCGTATGGATATCTTGCAGGCTTCGGTGCTGAAAGGAACTGAGCACTTATGGACCTGTCCGGTGTGCAATGGCGTTGTTGCCCAGGACAGGTAATACAGGTAAACAGTCAATTTGAGAATAACAGCTGTTAGTATCACGAACGGTGGAATCGGGCACTCGTCAGTTTTGGAGTAAATGGAGTTATTGGTTTCAGCCTACTCTTCAACCCTTCGTGACACGGGGTCAGTTTGCGCCTCACCGGGCACAGTTTTGTATCACCGGGCACAGTTTTGTATCACCGGAGACACAGAGTGGCGCTAGATTTAAAGGTCAGTTTCCTATAATTTGACTCGGTTTACAAATACCGTATGTCAAAAAGGAAAAGATTTCTTTGTACATAAAAAATATTTCCGAATGTGAATCTGCGATTAGTTTTACGAAATAGATCTAATAGAAACGCTATGCACAATACAACCTATAACGAACGGCGTCATCATGGTCCTCGCACTTTGCAAGGCATGACGAAAGCTGTACGTCACAGCAGCATACAGGCTCCTTCGCTGTATGAGAAAATATGACGAACGGCGTAGGTCACATAGATCACGAAGGGGTTATAGCTTTTGGTGAAGAAAATGTCCCTCTTTTTTAAAATAGAAGTGGCAGTATTTACGATTGAAGGAGGTGTGGGTCGCCTGGTGTCAGATGCAAAGTTAGTGAGAAAACGGCTGCTAAAGTTTGGTAACTTCTATAGCTTGAGAGTCCTTTGAAACTGAAAATATACATTTCTTGCCCTTTAATCAATGTCTTCCAATAAAAAGTCAAACAAAAATAGGTTTTTAAATGGATATAAAAGGCATTGAGCAAAAAAAGAAAAATTCAATAAAAATTGCCAAATTAGTGGAAAAATGCTGGAATGCTCTATTTCATTAATTTGCTGAGTGCCTGATTTCACTACGGTGCCACACATATGTATGGCCTACCTATTTGGAAAGCCTAAACACAAGGGTGACGGGCAAAGATCAGGGTAATGTAGCTTTTTTATGAGATTCCAAGCAAAATAATGAATGGAAAACCATGATCACCCATGTCTGTTGTAGATCTGGCACTTGATGATGATGATGATGAAGAAAGAGAAGAGAAATAAACAGAGAAACCGAAAGAGAGACAAAGGGAGACAAAGAAATGTCAATACTGACAGAACAGAGAGGCATTATAGCAGAAAACCTGACAGAGCAAGAACTAGCAACAACAATGTAGCGCAGCCACCCACCTTGTTGTACGGGTCATAGAGCTGTATCAGAGAACCATCCATAGACACTGTGAACCGGGTGCCGTCAGCACAACGGACTTCTTTATTTGGCTTCACTTCCTCATAGTCTGAAAAAAAAACAACCTAACTATAAAAAACAAAAAACAAAAAAACACATTTTGCTAAGCCCCCATTGACACAATTTAAATAATTTTGGAGGCGGGCTTCTGACCCGACCTGCCACAGCCCTCCCCCCCCCCCCCCCCCCCCGGCTGAGAGAGATACAACAGCCCAGCAGAACTACCGAGATGCCTGACAAAACTGTTCCCCCTACTCGAGAATCGAACTTAGGTCTCCTGCGTGTGAAAAATGAAGTGCCTAGCTGGTGTACCATAGATGCCAGGTTGTATTCTGAGAGGCAACACAATTTGTAATTACTTTTGTAACTAATAATTATAGTACACAAACAGCACAGAGTGAATTTAGTTTTCAGTATTAATTCTTTCTCTTTCCGCTCTCTCTCTCGATCCCCCTCTCTCTTTCTTTTTTCCACTTCAGCTTTTTCTCTGTTCCCACTTTTTCTCTCTTCCACCTTTCACTTTTTCTCTTTCCCCCTCCCTCTCTCTCTCCCCTCTTTCTCTTTCTGCTCTCTCTATTTCTTTTATCACCCTCCACTCACCCTCCCCCTCTCTCTCACTCTCTCTATCCATCTCTCTCACTCTCTCTCTCTTTCTCTCTCCAACTCCCCTTCCCCCCAAAGAAAAACATATACCACTTAGGTCAGGGGATTGAGCCTCCATCCTCTGGTATTCCTGTTTTACCATGTCGGCCAGCGGGTGGTCCCCCAGCGCGGCCATGCCATAGTCCAGGAACTGACGCTGCTCATGCCACGACATTTCCGTCCTCCGGTAGATGTCACCTGAAAACACATTTAGTTAGTTAACTAGTCGCTATCTTAGAATGACAGAGTTCTATCTGCTCAGTACTTAGTTTTGAGAAATTTGCCGTAAAAAAATTTTTGAGTTTCAAATCATGTCAGGCTTTTTGTAATTCAGTTCATTGAATATCTTCATAACAACTCTGAAAAATCTTACAACTTCGATAACGCACATAAAACATTTGATTTCTGACCTCATGGTCTTAGAAACTCAAAATGATCAAAAATGTCAGATACAAGAACGCTAGAGCCTATAAATGGCAGCTTGTACTGTATGTTTCCCAGGAAGTTGAGATTGTTTTAGAATGCTATCGGGTCTGCTGGGGTAATAATATATAGATTGCAAAACGCAGAGAGCTTGCTGTGGAGCAGGAACTTGCGCTATACAAAAGCTATCTACTATTATTAACTCCTCATCTCTGACACACTGCCCCCTGAGGCTTGCCGTCGAAACCACTGTGCCAGTGATCTACTGAGAGCAGATTTGTTACATTTTTTTTTCACAATGACAATGACATTGTAACAATTTTTGGCAAGTGTAAAAAATATGCCTTTCTTACTGTCTCTTCTTTCATTAGATAAAACAATTCAAAAAGGCTAGTTTGTTTTGAATTAATGATTGATTTAATGATGTGTATGATTCCGTCAGGTTTCTTGCAAAAAGAGAGCTCCCGTGCAGTAAAAAAAACCCATCCTTCGGAGATTCTGAAATATTCATGTTTACTGAGCACCCATCCCCAACAATAAGAAGGATGCCATTTTATAGCTCCCCAAATTTTGTCAGTCATGCATTATGGAAAATGTTATCAGTGAGTGCCAATAGCTATATAAGTAGCACCATACCATGGCTCTTTGCTTGATAAACGTTTTGACTTATGCAAACAAGCTATCAGAAAACATAGAATAACAGGGCACTCTTTTAGTGTTGTGCTGGCTAGGTACGGATCGGATGGCCCTGGTTCCAATCTCAGACTGGGTGTTCTTGAACTCAGGTCGTTTTGTGGAGTTTTCAACGCTCTCAACCCGTCTGGCTTGATCCAGTTGAAGATGGACATTCAATTTAGAGATCCCGTCTCTTTAAAAACCATATGAAGTTGACAGGGGCCCTTATCTCAAACACATACTATTAATCTACAATGTAATTCTTACTCTTATGTCACCTTAACACTCTTTGAGCCATACCGACCTTAACTGGCATTCCTGCCATGTTGACATACCGGCTTACCTGCAGTAGAGCAATACCAGCCCGACACATTCGCCTTTAGTGCAAGCTTAGAAATATAAACATTCCGTTCTACATCTTGATGTCGACATCCTAGGTCTTTGCACCTTACGTAAAATATCATTGAAATATGTTGTTTAGATCCAAAGCAAAAGCAATTTCCTCTTAAAAACACTGAAATAATTAAGTTCTGGGAAGCCATCAGCTGGCCGCCATTTTGGTTCTGCTGTGATGACCTGCTGACATATTTATGGAGTTAAGAGGGGGTTAATGGGGTACAAATTTCAAGAGTTAATTTTAATCAAAAAAGTGCTTTCAACCAATCGGTGAATCTAATATGACTTTAACTTTATTATACCTTGTCTGGCTCTCGATAACGCCTGATTGGTCCAGTTTACGTTGTCCAGAAAGTAATGGGCCCCCCACGTGTGCTCTGGAAGTTTGATCAGGAAGCGGAGCATTCGTTGGATTCTGCTATCCTTCAACGAACATTTACCTGGAAACAGCCAATGCAGAGGGATTGAGTACCATCAAATAATACTAATATGACAGTTTTTTTAGGGCTCAACTCCGGTTAAAAAGCATGTTGCATGTGCTTTACATACACAAAAAAACAACAACAACCCCCCCCCCAAAAAAAAACACAAAAAAACTCCAGGAAAATCCAACATATTAACAATACCTAGCGCTCTCACTTAAAATCTAAATATGTCTGCTTAATCCAAAATCAGAAATGACAAAAAAAAACCCCAAAAAACTTGCATTCAAAGATGGAAAAAAAAAGGAACAAAGTTTGTGGGCATGATAAGGAATACGAAATGTACAAAAAACTGAAGTGTATAGAATTGTTCACGTTAGCTCTTTATCTCCGATACTATGCCAAGGCCCTCTTTTGGAACAAAATCTAAAACTGACACTTATGTTACTAAAGTAGTCATTAAATCAAAACAAGTGAGTCTATTTTGATAATTTTTCATCTAATGAATGATCTCCAAGTAAAAAGAGACCTGTTTTCAGCAATTGCTGAAAATTAATTTGACGTCGAAGTTGTCGTAAAGGAATGTGCCTGAACCACTGTCCGTGACTCATTGGCACAGCAGTTCCAACCACAAGCTGCTGTAAGCGGCTTGACGGAGATATAGAGTAATGAGTTTAAAGACCAGTATTTCTACAAATGAGGAGTCGACAGGAAAAACGAATCACACACAGAAAATCGTGAGGGTATTAATTTTGTTAGCTTGTTGACTAATAACTGTATTTTTGTTCAACTGTTGGTTGATTATTGATGTTAGATTTTCTATTCAACAAACAAAACAATAAACCACCAGTCAAACAAATATGAAGTTCTGAGTCCACAAGCTTGCTTTTAAAATTGACACCTGACAATTTCCAGTGTGTGACTATGCCTGTTTTTCCCGTGTACTCCTCAAATTATCTCTTTGGTTACCGGCTTCAAGACATGACTCCAAGGCCCTCTCAAAGGCCCTTAACCTGGCGGTCTTCTTAGGGTCCGAGACGATGCCTTGTATCCAAGTGTCCCCGATCTCGTACGTGTGGACAGGCATCTTGTCCTTTAGAGGCTCAACGGCAGCGATGAAGTTGTCGAAGGTCGAGGCCACCAGCTCTGCCCCGGGGAATTCCGCTCTCAAAATCTCGTAGTAGCCTAATATTTCCTGTCAAGTGACAATTAAAAATTTTTAAACTGCTAAGTTAAAGACATGCTCCCCCCCCCCCCCCCCCCCCTCTTTTCTCTCTCTTTTTATTTTTATTTAGTACCCGTTTTACAGCACTTGCAACACATTTAGGTCACCTTAAGGGCCAGACATTAGAGGTGCTACAAGAGAGAAACAAACATCAAAAACAAAGAGGATTGATCAGGACGATAGATGTTTGAAGAAAAAAAAAGAGCAAATCACATCAGAGCACCCAGTCCCTTTTCTCTCCTTGCGGCTCCAGCACACACACACGCACACACACACAGACACACACACACACATATACACTTAAGCAACCAAAACAAAATTACTTTAATATCTATTGGAATTGGGACTTGTGTCGTCAATGCTGAAGGAAAAGTAGATATCTTTATATCTTGTCCTGTGTAAGCCAACACACACATAAACAAATATACGAGTACACACAGTATGATACACATTCACTCTCTCTCTTTTCCACACAAGAGTGAATCCAAAATTATATTTACACTGTCAGTTTCTCTCTCTCTCTCTCTCTTTCTTACATACACACACACACTCCCTCTCTCTTCCTCACACACACAAACACATATACACTCTCACACAATCACACAACGACCCACCCATCTACTCACACACACAACCAATACCCATCTACACCCACATCCACCCTCCCACACACACAGCCCGCCAGCCCCCTCCCCCGTCCTCCCCAATCAAAAAACAAACCTCAATATCAACAGGAGGCCCGGTGTTGTCGGTGCGAAAGGCAAAACATAGCACCTCATCCAGGCCTTCCATAGAGTGACATTTGTCGGTGGCTAGACCACCGGGGTGGGCGGGGTCCGGACCTGGGTTCAGTGGGTAACCACCTGGAGATGACACAAAGTGTCTGAGCTTGGAACTTACCATTTCCTGATGATTTATTAATAACGCATTGCACCTCTGGCTTTGCAGTCAAGCATGATATTTTTACCAAACTAACAGTGGGCAATGTTTATTCATAAAATATTAAACTTTTCCAACAACATAGTAAAGATAATAATAAAATGATAATAATTAATAGCATTTGCCTAGCACAAATTCCCACTCAACAGCAAGCTCTCTGTGTTTCACAATCTACAAAAGTATCCAAAAAAAAAAAAAAAAAGAAAGAAAAGAAAATTGAAATCTTAGTTTAAATTTAAAATCTTCGTTTAAAGTTAACGAGAAAAATACAGGATTTTCTATTTTCCTTCATAGAAAGTCCTATCTGAAGGTGAAATGTACAGCGTTTTACTGAACTTTGCAACAAAATGCAGTCAACATTGTCTAAGATGCACCACCACCACTGTTTTGGAAAAAAATGGTCATCTTAAATAGGTTACACAGTCGTATAACGTTTTTAAAAAAATAGGAGGGGGGTGAGAATGGTTATACAGGTGGCTGTTAGAACAGGTTCGACACTATCGTCAAATTTTTTAATAGCAATAACTTTATGTACAAATTTATGATCGTACAAATGCTTACATTTGCACAGTGAGTAATGTAAGTGTGCTTGTGTCTGTCAGAGTGTGTGTGTGTGTGTGTGTGTGTATGTGTGTGTGTGTGTGTGTGAATGTGTGTGAGAGAGTGTGTGTGCATGTGTGTGTGTGAGTGTCTGTGTGTGTGTGTGTTGTGTGCGTGTATGTGTGAGTGTGTGCGCGCGTGCGTTCCAAGCAGCACCTAGCTTAACCCTTTGAGGCCTTGCCTCCGGTACAGCGATGGGGCGTAAAACTGCCCTGGGGCCTTGCCACAAGTACAGCAGTGAGCGAGACCCCATCCACAACCAGGCCCACCTCAGACAAAAAGCGTACGGAAAACAGCGCTTACTACACAAAATGTTCTTGATTATTTAGAGGATCTTTCTGAATTAAATAATGGAAATGTCGAGAACTACCCTGCGTGGGATATGAAATGTGATTCTGACAATCTAATGAATGTTAGTAATATATATCTCAGCAGCTCAGGCAGAGGGGTATGGTAGCCTAAGGAGGTCAGGACTCAAAGGGTTAACTCTTTAAACCCTGGGTTTTTTCCACCGTTTCCCAGAGTTTTTTCTACAGTCACCTAAATCAGGAGCACTATGTCTCATTTTAACCCCAAAAGTTTGCCTCCAACTTCTAAACTGTGGAAACAAACAAAAGCTAAGCCATTACTAAAAGAAACTTGGCGGGGAAATAGTTCCGAAAAACAAGCAAAAACTAGAGCTAAATTATAAAAACAAAACAGTTGTCACTAGTACTGGACGTTCCCAGAGTCCGATGAGGAAAAAGCTTATTACCGCTGGACGCTCAAAGAGTTCAGTGTAAAACTAAGGTGTGTATCAGATCACGCACAAAAGAGTTCCATCATCATTCCCATTCCACTCACCTTTATCCCAGAATCCAATAATCCCATCGGCATCTTTCTCCGACACTTTCCACAGGAATGGGCTCGGAACAGCTGGTGGGGCTGTGCCTGGGTTGACCCCAACAGAGATGGCCTTGACCCCTCGAGAAATGAGGCGTGGGATAACAGCCTTCGTGATACCTTGAGAGAAACAGACAGAGTAGTAAGAACAGAAATTAAGACTACACTGAAAAAACGACGGTAGTCACAAACTGGAAATTGTGAGGGCGCCAATTTTAAAAGCTTGTGGACTCATTTAATGTTTGACTGGTGGTTTATTGTTAAGTGTTGCTGAATGGGGAATCTAACAACAACAATCTACAAACAGTTGAACAAAAATACAGTTATGAGTCAACAACAAGCATTCAAAATTGGTACCCTCTTGATTTTCAGTTTGTGACTACCGTCGTTTTTCCTCTGTAGTCTTCAAATGTTCAGGAGAAATATTCTCTTCTGCGAATGTATTGGTCACTGTCAGACATTGCCGGATGGACTATTCATAACATTACTAGGAGCAAAGCAGCTGCAGAACCTGAAAACTTCCCTTGGGGCCGGCTCATTTAGGTAAGTGTACTGGAAAAGTTCTTGCCCAATACCCCAAGCCCCCAAGTTCAATTAAAAGATCATGCAAAATGACCACATCATCATTGCCTTTTTCACCCTGGATCAGGGTATAGATAACAAACAAATACTTTCCACATTAACAGATCCCTGGGCTAGCCTCCTGATA
>NW_004797560.1:879131-880754 GCF_000002075.1 Aplysia californica
TGAACGCACAGCATTTTATTAGAAAGCAATATTCCAATTTTTGTTTGAGATATGAAATTTATACTGAGTCCGGGTAAATGATTTTGTGGATGCTAGGCCCCAAGAACTAATTCACTCGTTTTTCCCCAAACCCACACTTTGACAAAGTGAAACTAGATGTTTTCGTTTCCTAAATTCTTTCCGAGTTTTTCAATAGCAATAAAAAGTAATTATAAATGAAGAATCGTGTTAAAACGAAACAATACTGAAGCACCCTATCACAGCCGATATATCGGCGATACGTCAGGAAAGAGATAAAGATTACACGGGGTCAGGTAGTTGGCCCTTTGCCAACAGTCAGTTTTTGACAGACCAGACCTACGCACCTTTAGTCAGCTCTTACAACACAGTATCACGGCAGATGCTATTCATTGCATTCCCATGGTAAAACTACTGGTAAAACTACTTGCAGGGGCATCGGTAGCTTAGTGGTTAAGCTCTCAGACTCACAACTGTAAGGTTGAGGGTTCAAATCCCGTCAGGGGCCCGACATTGCATCCTTCAGAAAGGCACTTTTCACGAATTTTCCTCACTCCACCTAGGTGGGAATGGGTACCCAGCTATAGACAGTAAAAGATCTTGTCAGTTTGTTAGATTTTAAGCGCTTAATCAGCTGCTTGCACTGGGAGCCTACCGGGAAGCTGAGAATGTTTCCGAGCGTTCTATGGTCCGCTGGGGTAATAATACCATGTGTAACACGCATAGAGCTTGTTGTTGAGCGGGGATATGCATCATACAAATGCTATTTATTATTATTAAAGACACCTTGGCATTTGAAAGTTCAAGGAGACATGGTTTGTCCATACAATATAATGTCTTCTTAAGTGTCCCAAAAATTGCAATTGTCTCTTCCTTAATGTCTTTATAAGTGGGTGACTCACATAAGCTTCATTTAGTTGTACCTCATTTAATTCCTGTACCTTTTAAGAAATTCTCAGCAGTCTCCAAGTTGCTTATATTTTATTTTAACTGTTTTTAGTGACAGTCCAGCAGTTACAGCCAGCCATATAGAAGAGTTGGCCAAACACAGTCTTTTAGAATTTTCTTTTCGGTAGTCATCAAGATATTTCTAATTTTCCATGTACTAGGATTAAAGACAGACTTAAAAAAAAAAAAAAAAACACCCACTAAAAAACCCCAAAGCAAACGGGACTAAGTACCTGGCACATCTCTCTGACTATACACAGCGTGTGTCCGGTTGATGCCAAATACAGCGTCCATGCTCTTGCTGAGGTCAAGGCCATAGTTGAACAGCAGCCCTCCCATATTGTCCGTCTGCATGTTCATGGGCCCTGCGTGCCATGCAATGAGGCCATCCCTTACAGCAGCTTTGAAATTTTCTTTCTCTGTTGCGTTTGGACACTTTTTCGAGACAGAGAAAACATACATCGGTGCATTAAATAATAATTACCTTAACGTGCGTTCCAAGCAGCACCTAGCTTAACCCTTTGAGGTCTTGCCTGCGGTACGACGATGGGGCGTAAAACTGCCCCTGTGCCTTGCCACAAGTACAGCAGTGAGCGAGACCCCATCCACAACCAGGCCCACCTCAGACAAAAAGCGTACGGAAAACAGCGCTTACTA
>NW_004797560.1:880854-883502 GCF_000002075.1 Aplysia californica
AAAGTACCTGGCACATCTCTCTGACTATACACAGCGTGTGTCCGGTTGATGCCAAATACAGCATCCATGCTCTTGCTGAGGTCAAGGCCATAGTTGAACAGCAGCCCTCCCATATTGTCCGTCTGCATGTTCATGGGCCCTGCGTGCCATGCAATGAGGCCATCCCTTACAGCAGCTTTGAAATTTTCTTTCTCTGTTGCGTTTGGACACTTTTTCGAGACAGAGAAAACATACATCGGTGCATTAAATAATAATTATCTTAAGTACAAGGATACACCTAAAATTGTAGGTGGAAACGTTCCAAAAATTAAACATCTTTTAACTGGAGAGTGAGTGTTTTATGATATAAAAACGTAAGATGAAATACAAAACAGGAATGTCTGAATTAAATGAAAACTAAACAAACGAGCTCTATCATTTATTGTAACCCCTTGTTTCATAAAACTTCACAGCGATAAAAATTATCTCTACTTTGAGAGTGAAACTGTGTGCAGAAAAAAAACACATATGTGAATAATATATGCATTTGAGTATAATATGAGAGCATGTGGGCGGGGGAATGTTTGTATTTGCAAAGTTCTTGATGGGGGGGTAAAAATTATCTGAGGACTGCTTTTATTGGAGAATTTGGCAGATCTGCATACAATCTCTTTTTCCTTTTTAAAAATGTTTTATATTCTTCTAATAATTATAATAATTTCATATAAAACATAGCACATATATCCATGCTCTGCAGTATTCTGTATGCACTTTACAACTATCATGACCCCAGAAGACCCTCAGAGAACACTTAGAAACTTTCTTGGCTTCCCGGAAAGCATACAGTGCAAGCTGTGGATTTCAAGCGGTCAAACACTATCAAAACGACAAGATCTTTTACAGAATCTTGCAAGGTACCCACTTTCACCTTGGTGAAGTGAAGAAAATTCGTGCAAAGTGCCTTTCTCACGGACACGACGTCGGGTCCCTGTTGGGATTCGAACCCATGGCCTTACAGTTGCGAGTCTGAGAGCCTAACCACATGGCCACCGATTCCACTTTTTCTTCTACTTACCTTCAACGGAATATTGGCCAATGTGATATTTGGACAATCCAGGACGAGAGAGACCAGCCAGGGCTGGGTGGTGTACAAGAATCTCTCCACGTAGCCTTTCTCGATGAGAGTGCGGGACAGGTTGATGGCTTTGTCAAAGTATTCCGTCAGGTATCTGTTCAGCACCTGCACCGCCAGCCCTGTCTCGTTATCCCGACCAGCGTAGTAACCAACGTCTGAGATAAACAAAACAAAAGTAGAAATAAACAATCCAGAACTAAAAGAAGAAATAAAAACCCAAGAAACAAAAACAAAAGCAGAAATAAACAATCTAAAAAAAAACCCAACAACAATAAAGTATAAACAAACAATCTTTGTTTGTTTGTTTGTTTAGTATAAGATTTTACGGCGCTCGCAACTGCATAAGGTCATATGAGCGCGCGGGACACACCTAATACTTTTTCGTTGGTAGGAAATTTTGAATTTTGCCCGGGTGGCAGCCGAAGCCTACTCTTATCGATTTTAGACCACCAAGGGATCTTCAACGTGCGCAACTTGCACACCGACCCTCCAAGATTTTTCGCCCTTGTCCGAGAAGGCTAGGTGTAGATCTTTCCTACCAGAAGATCAGGGGTGTGGCAGAAAGACAGCAGTTAGGAGGAGCCAAGGAGTAGCAGTAGAAAGGCTGCAGAAAGAGTCAGGAGCCCAGAGGAGGGGGCAAAGGAGGTGAGGGGGTGGGGGCAGAAAGTGGAAATGAAAGCAGACAACAGAACATTGTTAGAGATCAGGAAAGGATGTGAAAGGAGACAATTTTAGAGAAGAAAATTTGTTGGTCGCTACCCGGAATCGAACCCGGGACCTTTGAATGAGAGGCCAACACCTTAACCTCTAGGCCACGAGAGCCCCCACAAACAATCTAGAAAAAACCCCAACAACAATAAAGTATAAATAAACAATCTAGAAGAAAACAGAAAACAAAACAAAAAGTAATCTAGAAACTGTCTTAGTAAAAAATTGAGATTGTGTTTCAGTAAAAAGAGAAGCACATCGATGCAATTATGATCATTTAGTGCTGGCAAAAGGTAAGACAGACAGACAGAAACAACAGATTACGGAAAGTATACAAGTATGACCTGCCAGTGGTAAAAAATTGAAAACAATTTGCAGAAAAAAATGATGTAAGAAGTCGGATCATGTATTACACTAATGGTCTGATTTCTAATTTAAAAAATATTTAAAAAGCACCATTTCAAAGACGATTGTTCTAATTGTTGCTTATATTCAAATGTCTAATCAGTAGATTTTTTTGGGAAAGAGACAAGTCTGCTCATCTCAAAGCACAACAGACCAGACCACAAAAAAAGGGTTGGCTTTTTTCCCCACCTGACTATGAATCTTAAGATATAATTATTATGCATGAAACAAGCCTATGCCTACAACTTGTAACATTTATTATGAAGTGCCCAGAACCACCAGAGACGGGGTGCTAAACAAAAGAAGTGACCTTTATCAAATCCTAAATGACAAATCACCAAGGAGATTAAAAGTAATGGAGGATGCTCTGTGGGCGGCACCGCACGCCTGATAGGAGCCCTCTCTCACGGCGGAACCGTGG
>NW_004797560.1:883602-888926 GCF_000002075.1 Aplysia californica
CAACGCGGCGCCGCGAAGAGAGAGAGGAGGCTCCATTAGTTCTAAGCTCCTTGCAAATCACTCAAAGACCAGAAGTGCCACATGCACATTTGGTATTATGCAAGATGAATTGCTATAAAGATACAGGCAGTAAACAAACTCACCCAAGTGATTCATAAAGACAATATGCACTTTGCGGATGGGAGTGCCAGACTCCACATTCATCTGAACAACCTGTCAAGACATGAAAAAAGTCAGCAAAATATACATGTAGAACCAAACACTCTATGTCAGGCATAGATGAATAGTTTTACCTTAGAAGAAGAAAATAAAACTTAGTAATAACACTAAAAAGCGATTGATTTTAAATTCTGCAGAATAGGGGAACAAAAAGGGAAACATTTTGTTAAGCCTTCTGTTAAATAAACCATAATAATATTTGCGTCGTTCGCTATATAAATGACAGCAGTATTGATATGGAGATACATGCTAACAATGTCTAAGTCTTGATATAATTTTCAATGCCTAAAAAGAAGGGAAGCATAGTCGACCAGCTGTTCAGAAGTTCAATCCCCCAAATTTTTTAATCAAACCTTTTGTTAAATTGTAGTTTCTTCATCTCTGGTCTCCTTTGCACACACTCACAAAAATATTTTGTAGAAATTTACTTTCTGAATGTTAGAAAAAAAAGGAAAAAAAAGAAACAAAACGTAGATGTTTCATTGTTAAAAGAATGAATCAGATGTTTTTTCTCTCTCCTGAAAAAAAATGCTTTCTTTCTTGTTTTTGTACATCGCAGCAGCTTTGCCCACAAAATTGGTAAGTTAGGATGGAGATCCACTCACATTTTTCCCTCTGGCCGGTGACATGGTGTCCATCACTGCTAGAACAAACAGGAGGACGCCCAGGACCCCACAGCTGGAGGGAGACATGACGGTTTCTTCCACAAGTCACTGAAGAACAAAACAGAAAAAACAGATGTTTTTGGTGTTTTTTTATAATAGTTTCTATTGTAGGTGTTTTTACACCTCCACTAACAAATTAAGAAGGATACCCTGAAAACATACATTCCAGCTAGATCCAGCCAGGCCATTAAACTTGCTAGAAAAAAGAAACTCTTTCTCCTCTCGTCGCCTAGAGGTACAAGAGGACGGATACAATAAAGTAAGTAACTGTGAACATAATTTAGATAATTTACTAGAGGTGGTCTTCCGACCCTGCCTCTCAAGGCCAACCAACGCTGAGAGATACACAAAATCCAAGAAGAAAGACCAAGATACTCGATACAAATTCTCCCCACTCGGAAATCAAACTCGAGTCTCCTGCGTGCAACAGTGAAGCACCAAACTCAGCCAAAGATACCGGTGAATATCAGGTTACTGAATAATGAAATCGTAATTCACAAAGAACATTATTTCTCTTACAGCTGTTGATGATGACAACAAAAAACATGGGTTCAAGTAAATCAAATAAAACACAGTTTGCGGTAAATATAACACCATTTGTACAAAGCGTCAATAACACAAGCTGATAATCTCAAAATCTTATTAAAAAAGGCATTCACAAAAGGGTCCCATCTCCGCCTTTTAATTAAAGAAGTTAATGAGCAGTCCCATATACAGAAAAAAGTTAATCTTTCCTTTGTCCCTCTCAATCAATTTATTCATTACATTCACTACCTCAGGTATAACAAAAATAGGCCTTATCACAATAATGATGCACAATAACAAAGAGGGAAATTTAAAAAAGAAAAGATAAACTCATGAAATAGCAGTAAGCCCACTGTAATCAGTATAATAATACAAAGGTCAAAGCTTGAGAAGGTAACGTCAGCGAGTTTCGTTCACACTGAACTTGCAAGATCGATACAGCAGAAAAGCTGTTAAGACTTACTACACACTCCTCCAAGATATTTTTGAACAAATGGAAGTTTGAGAGATAAAAATAGGATGCTTAGACCTGTTTTGTCTTAACTAAGCACAGTATATGATAACTCAAAGTCATTTGTTGTAAGATGATAAGCTTATAATATATTATTATATGATAAACTTTATGGATCCACGAGGGAAATTTGGTGGAAACATCAAAGCACAAAGATTTAGCATCAACACAGAAATGCACACATAGTACAAAGGATGAACAGGTCAAATTATTATAATTTATCTACTACTTTCATTTTTCAAAAGAAAAAAATATATAATCTTTAGCAAGAAGCCTCTCCCCAAATGACTCAATATCATCAGAACAGTATATTTTGTAGAAAAAGTAGAGATGGGGAGGAGAGTCTTACAGGGGTTTATGGTAACAATATTGGCTGAGTTATTGTGGAAGTTTAGTTTGACATTATATGTACTGGTACTCTTGTCTTTCTTGTGTTGTAATGGTTACATTCATTTTCATTCCTTCCTTGTGTACTGGACTCTATCTCCCCAGTAATGTGAAGGGTTAATAAGTTTAATTATATTTTTTATGCTATTGTCACACAACATTATCAGAAACTTTGAGAAGTTGAAAAATACGGTTGAACCTACTCTAATGGCTACATGTACAAGACGATCACCTGCACAAACTGCCACTTCCCATTTTCCCAACTGCATATATATTTTTTTTTCACATTAAAATGACACAAGGTAAAACAAATGTCTAAGATGACCACTTTTCTGCTCGACAATGGGTGACTCTTTTAAGTTTTAAACGATTTTGACCGTGGTTTGATTTATAATACTTTTTGCTGATGAGAGACAATTTGCGAACAACAAAGTTAAATGCTTATGACTTGTCCTGTTAAAAAAGTCAAGACACAAACACAACTGCACCAATGACCCTATCCTCAAAAAAGTTATCTGTATTACCGAACTGTTATCATTTATGGTAGTGAGAAAATGCACATTGTACCAACAACAAAAGTGCTGACTACCGGTACTTGGCCTTGAAATAGGCTTATCTTCTACACTGTACTACTTAACGTCAATCAGAATAATGTGTATACAGTATTTTATACACTCAACATTGACTGATAATAAAAAAGATAGCCTGTATCAATGTCACGACCAGTAAACGCATGACACAATATACAAGGTATATAATATGAAAGTATTTCAGGCTTTTGTAAATTGACAAATGTAGCATAAAACTGAGCAGAGCAAAGCGGGAAGAACTGGGATGCAGGTTAACTGGGACGAGGCCTAAACAATAGCCTATATATTTTTTTGGACAAAAATTAACCATATCATAACGAATGTACTACTTAAATCACTATACCTTAAATTGATTGCTGTTACATCCCTTTAGCTTTCTATTTCTGTTTTCAAGTTCAAAGGACCACCCAGTTTTGCAAAGTTTTTTTAAAGACCAGCTTCTCCTGTTCACCTCACATATTATATTATATTACATTAATCAAGTTCAGTTAGAAACCATGTATAATGCTGTTATCAATGGAAAAAAAATGCAACATGTATTTTATATAAAATATGTTATTCGTACAGGTGAATTCCTTGGATTCGAAGGGGGAGGGTACGGTGGTCAATAGTACTGGTGAATTTCTTGGACAAGTGATCATAAAAGCAGGTTCAGCTGAATCTCAAGACAAAATCTTAAATAGAAGGCCTGTTTATTGATGACTGTCCAAAATACTACTTTTCTATAAAATTCCATTAAAAGAATAGAGTACATTTTGTTTGCTTTTGACTAGAGGATGGACATATATATTTAACATTTACACACACACACATAAATATAAATACATATTTAAGTATGTATTATGTGTGCAATGTGAATGTTGTGCGCGTGTATGTGTGTGTTCTCGCGCAAGTGCGTGTGCATGAGTATGTGTGTGTGTGTATGTGTGTGCGCGCGTATGCATGCGTGTGTTCATGTGTGCACGCAGTGTGTCTAGATTTGAAATGAAAGTGAGATTTATATTCAGAAAATATCTTTATCTTTTATTAGCAGAAGGTAATTATCTCTAAAACATCTAACCTTTCAGCCTACCAAAGGGAAAGGAAAAAAAAAAACTAAAGAAAAAGTGACCAGGACAGGCATAAATTTTGTTTTAATTTGATAACTTGGTTGTGATGCACAGATGCCCAAGTGCTCTCGGCAAAGATTAAAGAGCCATGATCTCTACAATTTAAAAATCAAAAGGCACAATATCATGCATAGAAGAACACATCATCAAGAGTTTACAAATGCTCAAATCACATCAGGTAAAAACAACAATAAAATTAGGCCTATCATTATAATCAAAACAAGAAAAAAATTATGATATATTTTCATCCTCACACTGAAGCTAGCTTGCTCTTAATCGATTTTAGGCTCACCAGGAGTCTTTAATGTGCGCAAATCGCACAAAGAACCTCCTAGATTTTTTCGGCCTTATCGGAAAGGCCAGGTGTTAGATCTTACGGTGCCTTACCTACTTTAAGATCAGGGGTGTGGTTGAAAGGCAGCAGAAAGAAGGAGCCAAGGAGTAGCAGTAGGCTGCAGAAAGAGTCAGCAGCCCCGAGGGGTGTGGGGCAAAAAGTGTAGACGAAAGCAAACACGTCAATAGAACACGGTGAGAGAGCACGAAAGGTGGTGAAAGGAGATGATTTTAGACAAGAACATTTTCTGTCACTGTCAGGTTTCGAAACAGAGATCATCCGTCTTATTGAGTGAGATCAAGCGAACACGGTAAGCCCTTATAGTACCTCGACTAGACCACTTAAGAGGGCTCTCCCAGGCAGCATAAATTGTCTTGTTATGCGCAGTGGCCAAGACTTTTTCCAAGGCCTGAAGAGACTCTTCCTTGAAGGGTGATGCTGAGAGGCGGTTAAGTTTGTTAAGTGAGCTCATATATATGTACTCAACATTGTGTACTTTTTATCCTAGACGGTGTTGTGAGGAGATTAACATAATACGAGAGAGGGAGGATGCATGCACACTAAAGTTCTATTAGGCAAGAGACTTTAGTTTCGATACTGATATTTGATTGATATTATTTTCGAACCACCAACAATTAAGGTTGCTGTCAAAGAAAAAGGTTGTTTGCACCATTAAATGGAGATAATTTATTAGTTAAATCATACTAAAAAAAGGAGCTAGACTATGGATGGCTGCTCTTATCTGGCTGGGTTTCTGTGTTGTTGTTTTAAAGATGGACACCACTGCAGATGCTACTAGATCTATAGCTTTGGCATGTCCATTCATCTTCCACAACTGAAGCTGCAAACTAGATCTAGACCGATCATAATTAGAAGCCTCAGGTTAATAATTTAAGATTTAAAAAACCTCTATATGTGAGGCAGCGTGGTGGAATCAGGCTCTCGTCAAAATAACCAAAGTGAAGAAACTGGCATTTTTCCGCA
>NW_004797560.1:889079-890874 GCF_000002075.1 Aplysia californica
CCTCCTCTCCGCCGGTTATGAGCGTCGTGTATCTAAAGATGAGCAACACCGCACGCTGTTCTAGATTTAGATCTCTTGCTATGTCCATCTTCTTCCCACAGCTGGGCGTCACTCTGTCTCTCGCCGTATCTTAATTAGACTCTTCAGTTAATATTAAGATTTAAAAAACCTCTATTGAGGCATCTCTGGTGCACACACCTTTCCCTCAAACGATCCAAAGTGAAGAAACTGGCATTTTTCCCCAGGGTGGTGTATTGTTTCTCAATTTGCTGTGTGGGGCCAACTCTCTTTGTGCCCTTTAAAGAACTCATTTCCATGAGGATTTTTCTTAACGAAGTGTATACAGACCCGGTAACCGGGAACAAAGTCACGAAGTATACAGACCCGGTAGGGGAACTCTTTCGTGATGTCGGAAAGTTTCAGCCCCCAGACCCGGTAGTGTGTGTGTGTATGTGTGAGAGAGAGAGAGAGAGAGAGAGAGAGAGAGAGAGAGAGAGAGAGAGAGAGAGAGAGAGAGAGAGAGAGAGAGAGAGAGAGAGAGAGACGAGAGAGAGAGAGAGAGAGAGAGAGAGAGAGAGAGAGAGAGAGAGAGAGAGAGAGAGAGAGAGAGAGAGAGATCAAGAAAGAGAGCAGGGGGGGAAGTGCTAGCAAAATGTATATGACATGCCCCAGTTGACAGGAGGGAACGAGAGAAAGATAGAGTGGGAATTAGGTGACTATTCGGACTCGAGTCCGAATATGATAAAATTTTATTCCGACTCTGATTCTTGTCCAGCATGACATCACTTCCGACTTCCTGTGACTCGTGACTCCCGCTTCCTGACCTGCCTCACTCGTGACTCGCCTCTGGCTGGGTAGAGACCAGGATCACTTCGGGCAAAATGGCGTTTTGTGCAGGAGCCGAGTTTTTATCTTATGATGAATTTGAGGCCGGCCTGAAAAGTTATAGCGCTTCTAATAAATGTTTATTTGTCAAGAGGTCATCAGAAGCAATTAAAGATGGCTCATTAGCGTGTGTCGGGGTCGGATGGCCGGCCTGCACACGTGTGGCTGTGTGTGCGTGTCGGGGAGGGGGTGGGGGGGCACTATCGGTCCGGGCGTTGAACGTCGCATACGCGTCAGTCTTTTACCCCCCGGCAACTGAACATTATTACAATAATAAGCTAGTCTTGACGTAGATTTATGTAATGAATTGTGCGCTGGTCTATGGAATCAAAAGTTGCCGTATGCTCAGCTCTACACAGCAACACAACTTTTTCTTGGTAAACAATCGAGATGACACAGGCTTGTGTATTTAAACGAATTGGTCTTTTTTTTTTTTTTACACAGCTCATAATATGCAGGTGCCAGGTGGTCTGCTAATCTTCAATTTTACCTTTTACTACAACAAAGAAAGTGGGAAACATGGGGGGTGGGCGTATCAATGAGGCGGCGGGCATCGGATCGGCAGAAAAGGTGTGGGGGAAACTAAAAAATGGCGGAAAATTGGAAGCACTGAACGTTAGATCTATAGAACGAAGACACTTCCTTTTTTCCGGACCCGAGTCCGGATAACATTTTTTCATATTCGGACTCGAGCCCGAATAAGAAATTTTTTTATTCGGACTCAAGTCCGAATATGAAAAAAATGTTATTCAGACTCGGAGTCCGAATAAAGACGGCCGAGAAAGAAAGACAGAGACAAACAAAGAAAAAGAGAATTGAGCGATACACAGAGACAGAGGAGAGAGAGACAGAGGAGAGAGAGTGAGAAAGAGAGAGAGAGAGAGAGAGGAGAGAGAGAGGGGGGGGGGGG